>NW_017100242.1:3510819-3517598 GCF_001263275.1 Habropoda laboriosa
CAACAATATGGCACCCCACTGTGTGATCAAGTGGCTCTCTCGATCGAGAGTGAAATTTCATTTTCCTCCTATTGTTCTGTTATTGCTACCACTATACGAGCATTGTTAATGTCTTCGTGATCGTAATTTCCGCTAACTAATCTCGATAGCAATTAACGAAAATCTTCGTTGACAAAATTTTATTTAAAAATTATCGTAAAAATAACAGTTATTTCAGAAATCCGTGTAACAATTAAACTGTGAAATATAAACGAGAACAGCGATAAATGCATGGAATATGAAATATTCGAAATTTGATCGAAAGGTAATTTGAACATAATACAAATGAAATATTCATCGGTGTAAGTGTGAATTTTCGATATTGGAAACACGTGATCGTGAAAATAATTCAAAATCCACCGTTAAAATTTGCCACGAACACGTGTGATGTTATATACATGTATACAGCATAAATTATACGGTACGCATTGACGACCTGGCGCCCCACATTCTGACGCTTGCCAAATTTCAGCGTTCAGTGAACAGTTCGCCAATTCCCAATGATTATCCACTTAAATCCTGAAGTTGCAAGTAATTATGTGAGGGTGCAAGGGGTCAATGTGGTAATTGCATTATTCCGTTACAAATAATTGCCACCTTTCCAAAATGCAAATCTCGCAAGAGGAGGTTTTCTTTATTCTTAATTGTCCAACTTCCTATAATACTCATTACCATCCTTGACAACACCAGTCGAGAAAAGATATTGCAAATTTAAACACCACCTTGCTCGAGTATTTACTCGAGAAAAAATATTGCAAATTTAAATACCACCTTTTTCTTTGAATTTATTCACTTAAATACCGTCTTGCTTGAGCATTTATTTGAGAAAAAATATTTCAAATTTAAATACCACTTTGTGTAAGTATTTACTCGAGAAAATATTTACAAATTTAAATACCACCTTGCTTAAGCATTTACCACTTCTTAAGTGTTTACTTTTTAGTCAAATTAAGGCGAGCATTTTAAAACGATAAACATCTATCGAATAAATTCATACTATTCCCTTCTGCGTAATAACATTGTTATCCTTACGTTTCACGTAAAAACCAAGTATTTAAAGTTTAAATAATTAAAAAAGAAATAGTAAAAAAAAAAGGAAATTTGATTTTTCCATCAAAGTAGCGTAAATATTTCCGGAAACATTTTGATATTCTTACGTAAAATTTCTCACAACGTGTATTATATATATACATAGAAAGAATGAAAAAGCAAATAAGCCCAACTGCGTTCGGCTGCAAACAGTGGTTAAAGAGGGGAGAAGCACGCGTCTGCCACGCTCCCCGTGTACACACCTGGGACCAGTTGGCTAGCGAGAGGAATCTTTTTCACCCTAGGTACAAACAATATCCAATTATTAACAAATTACGACTGCGAAATTGGAAATCTTCCGGAAATATAGAAACAAAGAGATTGTTTACTTCACAAAAGATATAAATTTCACCTCTTGGACGATCCGAAAAATACTTCTTAACAAACCTTTTACTTTTTCTCAAAGATACGTTAACCCCTTAACCTATAGCAACCTGTCAGACTCGTGGCAGAGATTCTGGCGAAGGAGAGACAAAAATAGTTGTATTGGTAAAAGAAATTCATTGTAATCCTAACTTTCGTTTGAATTTGTAAGACTGAGGATTGCTAAATGTAAATAATCTGTGACAGATTAGCTTTTGTTACCTGATACAGTACTGAAACAGTAAAATGTGTGACGCTTAGATGTTTAGTGAGAAAAGAAATCATATGTTAAGGGGTTCATTTATACGACAGAATATAAAAATTTATTAAAATAACCACAGAAAATACGATTATCGAGACAGCGCGAGGATGAAATATTTTGGATTTTCTATTTTCGTGTATTATAAGGCTTGAAAGAACTCGTACAATATCGTGACAAAGGAAGTAAAATTACTCGGGCGAATGTCCTGAAAGAGCAATCGTTCGAAGTTCCTTCCTCGCGATAAGTTCCAAGACTATTATATATTTTTCGTGATCATTTTTTTCTTTCGATAAACTTGAAAGTTGATTTGAAAACAAATAAGATAATAAAGAATACAGAAAAAAAAAAAGAAGGATAAGGTAACGAATAGTGCATAATATTAAACGTATTATTGTTTAATGTAGTATAAACTTTTGCTGAAGAGAATACTAATAACAATGTTATTAAAAAATTTCGAAGATACAGAACAATACGTGACTGAACCAAAAAGAAGAAAAATTGGCAAGCGAACCGAACGTCTAAAATAAAATGCCGACAGGAAACCAAAACAAAGTGGAAAACCTAAAATGACATTAAAGTCCCATTAGTGTGGCATCAGTCATAACTTCCGGTTTGTTTGAAAATAATATATTTTATATACACTCGTGGACAAAAAGATAGCACGTGTGTATTCTATCTTTCAGTTTTCAATTATACACCTGTAATTCTCTAAATGTAACAAATTGCATAGAAATCTGACGTTTCAAGAGTGTAGAAACTATTCGTCAACTCGTAATACATATCACGGTCTTTCATGTTTACAGACGTAAATTTACGTTAATGGAAGCACATTGAAAAAATATAAATGTATATTTAATAAAAAACAAACAAATAAGTATCGTACAAATGAATTATTTTTGTAATAATACGTGAAGCCTCGTTTATTTACCTAACCTAACCTCTACCTAACCTATTTTTCTAAGCATATTTAAATGAAAGTGAAAATTCTCCTCGTAATTTTCATACTGTTGAGAAAATATAAAGTGTATTCGAAATAAAGTAACGAAAACTAGTTTTACATTAGTTTTATGAAGATATTAACGAAACTCCTTTGAGTAAGCAGCCTAAAAGAAACAAAAACGAACAGCAGCCTGGTGCCGGTTTTGGCGCTCTTTAAAACGCCTGAACCGATGATCATATTACAGATAACCTGGTTAACCCCTCTAGCCCGTTATTATAATATTTGCCAAGGCAAAATATAGTAATTGCTTATTTGCTCGAACCCAATTACAAGAACGTCCACGTATATCCGTGGATTCTTCGTACTACGTGACGGAAAGGGTATTACAGTGCTCTTACCTGTTGCAGCGTTCTACACTTCTAAACGAAACACATTTTCACGTGCTCTTGTTATTCTTTTTCGACTGCCTATCATAACAGATAACAGTTATTATGTACATAATATATTTAATTCATTTATTATAAGTACCTTCTGTTCATGTTCTTAATTAGTTTCGATATTTCGCATAAGGTTTCATTTCTTTTATATTATGCATTATGTGGTATACATTTATGCACGCGATATACAGACCAGACACTCGTTAATATTCTTATATGTAAGATTTCCTTTAATATTTTTATACTGACAGATAGAAACCGAGTTTGTGTACTATTCGATTTTCAAATAACGGAAATTTTTATCTGATTTAAATACTCGTTATCTTAAATGTTCGTTATTCTTAAATGAACAAGTATTGTTATGCGGTCGCGAAGAAAGGAAAATAAAGTGTAATAGATTCTGCAAGATACTATCATAATATGTATATTAGGTTAGTAGAATATTATTAACTCGTTTGCACTATCACCACTGATGAGGCACGAGTGCATTTTGTTGTCACGTCAGGAGGGCATTGAGTGCCGTTACCATTTTCGTGTCGCTTCCAACGTTACCGGTTCAACATAAAATAAGATTATAGCCACAGACGAGATATAGGGTAGACCAATACTTTCCTATCAAGTATCTACCAAGAAAAGGTAGATCTTACGGGATGTTTTGTCACATGATCTGAAATACCGACGTCTTCCAGAACTACTGGTTATGAAGCGCATTCAACATGTAAGAACGGTTATTTTAAGAACTGCATCGCGCAAAACGATCGATATTGGTAGTGTGTACATTGTTAATGTATAGTCAATATACCCTTGGATACCAAAATGCAAACGTGTGTGACTGAATCTATTCGGATTCATCCTAAGATTCGAAATTTTGTCTTCTACATTATGTACAAAATGACAAATACCAAATGATCTTGATGGGAGGAGGGTAGGGAGAATCTTGAAGAGCATGATACTGGAGAAATGAGTTAGACAAAGAAAGATATAGGGATAGACAAGGATGGCGATAATACCGTGTGTTAGACAAGGAAAGCAACAGGGATAGACAAGGACAGAAAAAAAATGGCGAGCAGAACTAACGCCATCTCGCGTCGGGTGACGCGAACTACGATTTTCTAATAGGAACACAGAATATAAACAGAGGTATTAGACAAGGAAAGCACTAGTGTGCGAGAAGGACAGAGAGAAAACGTTTCCTATTGGCTGGCGGGCCGCCATTGTCCGTCTCTCAACGGCTAATCAAGTCGGTCAGGGAATAATTATTAATAACTAAATAATTACGATGATTTGGTGAACTTTTAGAATCGAGTAATGAAGTGTGGACTTTTAACAACTTTCTCATATCGATTTTAGTGCTCTAAACCCTTTCAATAATTAGTTGTTAACAATTTTAGTACGCGAAGTTGGGAACGATACTGCGTACCATTACGGTTTTTCAATAATTTCACAGCTTTGTACTAAATTCTTGTAGAGTCAAGTAGATGTATTTGAAAAGTTAACTCCTTTGGCTACATTGTCATGTAATTTTTATTAACATATTCGGTTTAGTTGAAGAGTTATTAAACATTATATGGGAGAGTCACCTATTCGTCGTACTTGCGTATAGTCAAGTGTTATAAACAATTGCTAATATTTAATAAACCACAAAACTTACAGCTACCTAACTAATTGCAGAATATAGATAAAGGTCCATTCCACATTCTACATGCCTGAAAGTGCATAATTTATCACGCATTTCTGTTGAAATAACGAAAATGCGCTACGCTTGAATGCGACGGGTGTACCTTGAAGCGCATGTACTTTGTTCTAAGATAACTGCAATTCGTTTATTTTAATTATCATATATAATATTGATATGAGTTCCTCTTTATATTTACATTTACCAAATTTTTTAATACTAAAAAATTTAAATGCACAATGATATAATTAAGAGTTGTAATTCAAATTTCTCAATCTATTAAGTACTCACGTATAAGTATCCGCTTTTAAAATAATATACTTTAAAATAAATAAAATATGAGTTATGGAATCTTGTTAGGAATTTAGTAAAATGACACTTTTGTTCACCAGTATTTTATAATTTTTGTGATATAGTAGTGTTAGATGTATACATTTTCGAGATATTCAATCTACAATCTATGCATAGTTAAAAAACATATTCACAATTATTATTAGCGCTTCACAATTTTGATGAATGGACTCCCTTTCTTGGTATATCATTGAATGGCTTTAGTAATGGATACAAACACTGACTAATTTTAAATGACAGAACATCGTCTATCTTTTTATATTCAATTGTATTTGTCTCGTCTAACTGAATATTTTCGTTAGGTTCTATGGCATTTTCATTTTCTGATTTCGAATCTTTTATTGTAGAAAGTACATGCACTGATAATTTGTGTTGAATATCATTTTGAAGCATATCCTATAAACAAAATACTTTAATGTAGTAGATATTAATATTTAAATAATATAATTATTATATGCATACTTTATAAAACTTTAGTATTTGTTCTTTTATTAAAGTTCTCAAATATGCAACTTCAATATTGGCTCGATCGAAGTTGTACTGTTGCGTTGCAATCTCATTCCAGAAGACAGTAGATAAAGTAGTCATTTTTTTAGGTTTTTCAAGGCGTCGTATAGCCAATGCTTCTTTATGGGCATTAAATTCTTCTTCGGTGATAGAAGATATATATTGCTGAAATAATTTAAATTTAAGTACAAGTTTTAGAAATAAATTTATGTAATAACGTTTAAAATTCAATTACTAACCAACATAGAGCTCAAAAATATATTAATTCTCTGTTCAACATATTTAGGATGTTTGTCACTTTGAACTATAATTCTTAAACCTTGTGTACCATTTGTTTTTCGAACACCGCTAAATACTATATATCCTAATTGTTCTTTAGTTCTTAATGTAGTAAAACAAGGTTCTGATAAAATCTGTGCTAAAAGTTCTAGTAACATATTTGATTCTATTGATTCCATGCCAATTTGATAATAAACTTGTGTACATGAACTGCTATGATATTTATTTGTTACTTCAAATAAAAAGTGACAACCTAAAAAGTATATACAAGGAACATTTTCTTTATAAAAAAGGAGAAAGGCACTTGTAAATAATTAAGTTATAGAATAAATGTGTAAGATAAAAGTTAAATGATTTCATGAGATGAATGAAGTATTAAAGTCAATCTTGCAAAAACATTTAAAAAATTAGATATTTTAATATTAAAATTTTATCACTAAAATTACTTATGCACGTCATTCATGTTATAAAACCACTTAATGAATATTTTAAACGTGCTTTTATATCTTTAATATTGAAAATTTCCTGATATGAAAATAAAAAGTACTATATTTTCTATAATGTTAATTTGTTCAAAACTATCTAAATATGAATAATTGAAATTGTGTTATACTATTGAACAAATCAAATATATTTCCCAATTATATGATGACCAAAAAATGTATATAAGATCAAATATAGAGTTAAATTCAGAAAAGATATAATCATCTAT
Source organism: Habropoda laboriosa (assembly GCF_001263275.1). NCBI lineage: Eukaryota > Metazoa > Arthropoda > Insecta > Hymenoptera > Apidae > Habropoda > Habropoda laboriosa. The sequence goes on from NW_017100242.1 coordinate 3,517,474, forward strand.
GAAATAGGCAGAAAAGATAACAAGGAACTGTATTATAGAAAATATAGTTTTTTTTGTTTCCACATTCTTATTATACAAATATTTTCGTGCCTCACTATATATTATTTATATGCATAATTTAATAT
>NW_017100242.1:3517807-3518518 GCF_001263275.1 Habropoda laboriosa
ATGTTATTTAAAAGCCTTTAACATGAAAGATCAAATATGCTTACCATCTTCTAGTTTGATTTCACGCTGCGAAATCAATTGTCTTGGTAGAAGTGGTATTATTTGAGGAATTGTACTTGATAATTTTGATTCTATTAACCTCCCTGTTTCAAGAGCTTCTGAGAATGTCATATTTCCATGTATTAAACATTCCATATGTATTTTATTTAAAAACTGTGGGATGAACTGTTCAACTCTTTCAACAGTTAATTCTGCATAAAAATAAGATCATTGTATATATTTCATAGCTAAAAATATATGTATAAAATATATTGTATAGTACTATGTAGGTACACTATGTTTGCTAAGCATTGTTTATTTAATCAACGTGTTACATAAATAAATATGTAGACTTACGCTTGGTGGCTTCTAATAATTCATCCTTCATCCAAACTTGCTCTGCTAATAAGACAACAAGATAATAAACTGCATGTTGATATGGTTGTTCTGCTTGAGAATTTTCTAGATTTCTAATGTACTAAAATTCATAGAAATTAAAGTAAAAATTAGTAATGAACACAATATTGTTTGTATAAAAATCAAACAGTACGTACACTTTCTTTTAAAATTTCGAACCTTTTTGGATCAATTTTAAAATTAATCATTTTTTCTATGATTTTTTCTAATAACACATGTTGTTTATCATCATAGCCACCAATTCCTAACTAAAAA
>NW_017100242.1:3520151-3521151 GCF_001263275.1 Habropoda laboriosa
ATAATTAACATTTTCTTTAAATCTTTAATATAAATTTAATTTTAATTAATTTACAACTTTATTTAAATACTTTTCCAAAACTAAGCAAATAAAACATTGTACATACCTTTACCAAGTACACATAATGACATGATGTTGGAAGAATAAAAATCCTTATGAAATTGAAGTAACCTTTCCCTTACATTTATGTTATTTTGTTTTGGAATTATATCTAATGTTTCTTTATTTCCACTAGTAAATTTTGAAAAAGGATGGTTTGGATCAGCAGATGATTTTTCCAATTGATCAATACGACATATATCATTATTTACATTTTTTTCATATTCTGAATGAATAGCATTCAGCTCTAATTCAGTTAAAGTTTCTGTAAAGAGTGGTGCAATAAAAAACTGTGCAAAACGATCTAATGCACCTTTCAATTTTCCTGAACGAACATCAAAATAATAAAGGGTATGATCCATACTGGTTGTTCCATTATATCTACCACCATTTTGTGTTATATATTTACTATAATCATTTTGTTCTGGATATTTTTCTGTGCCTAAGAATAGCATGTGTTCACAAAAATGTGCTAAACCTGGTAAATCAGGTGGATCACTTAAATATCCTACAAAAATAAATGATATTAAAAACAATATACATTACTATAAAGGAGTAGTTATATTTTGCCTTGTTCAAAAAGTTTAAATTTAATTATGTACATATATATCATTTTACCAATGTTCACATTCAAGGCTACAGCATCTTTGTCAGTTGTAGGATCACTAATAAGTAGAATTTTCATCTTATTGGTAAGCAATAGACCTCTATATTCTCTTTTATCATTCGGTGACTTAATAATGTCATTGTATCGTTTCTCAATATGATTCTGTAGAGACATGTTAGGAATGGCTACCTTTATATCAGATGATTTACATCTAAAAATTAGTAATAACATTGACAAAGATTAAGCAATATAGTCATTGAAGTAATCTAATAAACTATAATTGTTATTATAAGC
>NW_017100242.1:3521427-3522680 GCF_001263275.1 Habropoda laboriosa
GCTTTATATTATTTAAATTAATTAAAAAAGAAGTTTTCTTAATAAAGAAATTATCATATATGTTTCCCTTACATATAACCTTCTAATGAGTAATACAGTATCAAATATTTAATAATGATATTAATACTACAAAACAAAAGGTCAAATGTATCTTTCAGTTAGAATTCATATAAAATATGAATAATACACAGTTATATGTTTCACAAAATTAATTTTTTAAAATTAAAAAGTAACTTCAATGTTTAAGATTGCTATAATAATATAAAATGCAATAATAATATAAAAAATTCCAAATTTAATACGTAAAAACTAATAAATATATTTTTTCCATTGTTTCACAAATCAGTAGAATTTTCATTTATATAGGTCAAAAGTAAATTGTACCGCGTAATGTTTCGTCGTGAATAATTGCATACCTGTAGATAGAGCAAGAGTATGTGGGTATATAAAAAATACGAGATTTTAACATACGTACGAAAACCATTTTGATTAAATTTCTTTGCAAATTAATTCTCAAAAATTAAAATTTATTTAATCCTGTTATCGTGATTATTATATAATGTTTTGAAGTGAGTTGCGATAAATATCTACAGTTAACTTTTATTTCTTAATTCTGTATTGCAAACCATAATTATTTACAAATTCAAAATATAGGGAATGCTTATAATCAATATAGAAAAATGAATGTCTGCAATAACAGTTATATTTTCCAAAAATAATGTTAATAATTTTGTAACTGCACAATGTAAAAGTAAACTTTTTTATATAAATTGACTAATATTTCTGAAAGAAACGTAATAAAAAAATATTTAACAACAGTATTTCTTATGCGTATTACAAAAATATTTTAACATTAATAAATAAATAATCTAGTTCTTTTTGATTTTGTTTGAACTTTAGTGGTAAAAATGGAGAATAGTAGCTACGCATAATACAAAGGGTATGATTCACGATCCTTGCTGAATCCCTAGAACTAACCAAATGCACAGCGGTGGTAGTTCTCTGTGAAATGACGTGCAATGTATTATGTGAAACGCTATTCATCATCATATGTATCGTATGCCATTTCACATAAAACCGTCGCGTATGTGTTTTTGTATTAGGTGTAGGTGTAAGGCTTTGGCAAGGTAGTGCACCGTTTGTTGATAGAACATAATGTGTATTGTTTTTTCTTGTTAAATATAAATATTTCCGTTTACATCATTTTTGAAATATTATAAAAAATGTCAATTGAAATTGAATCTGTAGAGTAA
>NW_017100242.1:3522697-3525633 GCF_001263275.1 Habropoda laboriosa
TAATATAATTATTATTTTTTTTCTAATTACCTTTATTGTATTGTTTGATTTTAGTGTAATTCGTTTAATTCAACAGTACCTTAAGGAATCAAATCTTGTCAAAACATTACAAACGTTGCAGGTATTTATGTATTGTGTTGATGTAAATATTTTTAATATATAAATGTGGTAAATAGATTTGATTGACAATTAGAAATGGTGAAAATAATATAATATAATATTTATAGGAAGAAACTGGTGTATCATTGAATACAGTAGATAGTGTGGATGGTTTTGTAGCAGATATAAATAATGGACACTGGGATACTGTATTAAAAGCAATACAGTCATTAAAATTACCTGATAAAAAACTTATTGATTTATATGAACAGGTTTCTAATGATATTACAAAGTAGCGCATTTTCGTTATTTCAACAGAAATGCGTGATAAATTATGTACTTTCAATCATGTAGAATGCAGAATGGACTTTTATCTATATTCTGCAATTAGTTTGGTAGCTGTAAGATGTATGGTTCATTAGATATTAGCAATTGTTTATAACACTTGACTATACGCAAGTACGACGAATAGGTGACTCTCCTATATAATGTTTAATAACTCTTCAACTAAACCGAATATGTTAATAAAAATTACATGGCAATGTAGCCAAAGGAGTTAACCTTTCAAACACATCTACTTGACTCTACAAGAATTTAGTACAAAGCTGTGAAATTATTGAAAAACCGTAAAGGTACGCAGTATCGTTCCCGACTTCGCGTACTAAAATTGTTAACAACTAATTATTGAAAGGGTTTAGAGCACTAAAATCGATATGAGAAAGTTGTTAAAAGTCCACACTTCATTACTCGATTCTAAAAGTTCACCAAATCATCGTAATTATTTAGTTATTAATAATTATTCCCTGACCGACTTGATTAGCCGTTGAGAGACGGACAATGGCGGCCCGCCAGCCAATAGGAAACGTTTTCTCTCTGTCCTTCTCGCACACTAGTGCTTTCTTTGTCTAATACCTCCGTTTATATTCTGTGTTCCTATTAGAAAATCGTAGTTCGCGTCTCCTGACGCGAGATGGCGATAGTTTAACTTTTGAAATTATCTGTCCTTGTTTATCCCTATATCTTTCCTTGTCTAACTCATTTCTCCAGCACAACTCGGAAAAAAAGCACGAATTTTCCGTGCAGGAGGGAAGCGTAAGGGGTCGCAATGTTTTTACTTTTTTCGCGGAAAAACTTCCTACCAGAAATTAACTTTTCAAGACGGCTGACCGAAGGATGTGATGTCGTTATATACGTTTGCCTAATATTTAATGGTGAGAGAAAAAAGTACCGCCACAAATTTTTATTTAGCCATTTATTTATCCCATAATATATAATGTAATCTAATATTATAAATGTCAGATCAATTATTGTGTAAATTTAATAAATTTATTTCTTATGATCCCAAAAATAAAATACAGTTCTACAGATACAGAAACACATGTACCTTATTCTAAGATAACTGTAATTTGTTTATATTAATTATCATAAATAATTTTGATATGAGTTCCTCTTTATATTTACATTTACAAAATTTTTTAACACTAAAAAATTTAAATGCACAATGATACAATTAAGAGTTGTAATTCAAATTTCTCAATCTATTAAGTACTCACGTATAAGTATCCGCTTTTAAAAGAATATACTTTAAAATAAATAAAATACGAGTTATGGAATCTTGTTAGAAATTTAATACAATGACATTTTTGTTCACCAGTATTTTATAATTTTTGTGATATAGTAGTGTTAGATGTATTCATTTTCGAGATATTCAATCTACAATCTAAGCATAGTTAAAAAACATATTCACAATTATTATTAGCTCTTCATAATTTTGATGAATGGACTCCCTTTCTTGGTATATCACTGAATGGTTTTAGTAATGGATACAAACACTGACTAATTTTAAATGACAGAACATCGTCTATCTTTTTATATTCAATTGTATTTGTCTCGTCTAACTGAATATTTTCGTTAGGTTCTATGGCATTTTCATTTTCTGATTTCGAATCTTTTATTGTAGAAAGTACATGCACTGATAATTTGTGTTGAATATCATTTTGAAGCATATCCTATAAACAAAATACTTTAATGTAGTAGATATTAATATTTAAATAATATAATTATTATATGCATACTTTATAAAACTTTAGTATTTGTTCTTTTATTAAAGTTCTCAAATATGCAACTTCAATATTGGCTCGATCGAAGTTGTACTGTTGCGTTGCAATCTCATTCCAGAAGACAGTAGATAAAGTAGTCATTTTTTTAGGTTTTTCAAGGCGTCGTATAGCCAATGCTTCTTTATGGGCATTAAATTCTTCTTCGGTGATAGAAGATATATATTGCTGAAATAATTTAAATTTAAGTACAAGTTTTAGAAATAAATTTATGTAATAACGTTTAAAATTCAATTACTAACCAACATAGAGCTCAAAAATATATTAATTCTCTGTTCAACATATTTAGGATGTTTGTCACTTTGAACTATAATTCTTAAACCTTGTGTACCATTTGTTTTTCGAACACCGCTAAATACTATATATCCTAATTGTTCTTTAGTTCTTAATGTAGTAAAACAAGGTTCTGATAAAATCTGTGCTAAAAGTTCTAGTAACATATTTGATTCTATTGATTCCATGCCAATTTGATAATAAACTTGTGTACATGAACTGCTATGATATTTATTTGTTACTTCAAATAAAAAGTGACAACCTAAAAAGTATATACAAGGAACATTTTCTTTATAAAAAAGGAGAAAGGCACTTGTAAATAATTAAGTTATAGAATAAATGTGTAAGATAAAAGTTAAATGATTTCATGAGATGAATGAAGTATTAAAGTCAATCTTGCAAAAACATTTAAAAAATTAGATATTTTAATATTAAAATTTTATCACT
>NW_017100242.1:3526098-3526811 GCF_001263275.1 Habropoda laboriosa
ATGTTATTTAAAAGCCTTTAACATGAAAGATCAAATATGCTTACCATCTTCTAGTTTGATTTCACGCTGCGAAATCAATTGTCTTGGTAGAAGTGGTATTATTTGAGGAATTGTACTTGATAATTTTGATTCTATTAACCTCCCTGTTTCAAGAGCTTCTGAGAATGTCATATTTCCATGTATTAAACATTCCATATGTATTTTATTTAAAAACTGTGGGATGAACTGTTCAACTCTTTCAACAGTTAATTCTGCATAAAAATAAGATCATTGTATATATTTCATAGCTAAAAATATATGTATAAAATATATTGTATAGTACTATGTAGGTACACTATGTTTGCTAAGCATTGTTTATTTAATCAACGTGTTACATAAATAAATATGTAGACTTACGCTTGGTGGCTTCTAATAATTCATCCTTCATCCAAACTTGCTCTGCTAATAAGACAACAAGATAATAAACTGCATGTTGATATGGTTGTTCTGCTTGAGAATTTTCTAGATTTCTAATGTACTAAAATTCATAGAAATTAAAGTAAAAATTAGTAATGAACACAATATTGTTTGTATAAAAATCAAACAGTACGTACACTTTCTTTTAAAATTTCGAACCTTTTTGGATCAATTTTAAAATTAATCATTTTTTCTATGATTTTTTCTAATAACACATGTTGTTTATCATCATAGCCACCAATTCCTAACTAAAAAAT
>NW_017100242.1:3528559-3531044 GCF_001263275.1 Habropoda laboriosa
ATAATTAACATTTTCTTTAAATCTTTAATATAAATTTAATTTTAATTAATTTACAACTTTATTTAAATACTTTTCCAAAACTAAGCAAATAAAACATTGTACATACCTTTACCAAGTACACATAATGACATGATGTTGGAAGAATAAAAATCCTTATGAAATTGAAGTAACCTTTCCCTTACATTTATGTTATTTTGTTTTGGAATTATATCTAATGTTTCTTTACTTCCACTAGTAAATTTTGAAAAAGGATGGTTTGGATCAGCAGATGACTTTTCCAATTGATCAATACGACATATATCATTATTTACATTTTTTTCATATTCTGAATGAATAGCATTCAGCTCTAATTCAGTTAAAGTTTCTGTAAAGAGTGGTGCAATAAAAAACTGTGCAAAACGATCTAATGCACCTTTCAATTTTTCTGAACGAACATCAAAATAATAAAGAGTGTGATCCATATTGGTTGTTCCATTATATCTACCACCATTTTGTGTTACATATTTACTATAATCATTTTGTTCTGGATATTTTTCTGTGCCTAAGAATAGCATGTGTTCACAAAAATGTGCTAAACCTGGTAAATCAGGTGGATCACTTAAATATCCTACAAAAATAAATAATATTAAAAACAATATACATTACTATAAAGGAGTAGTTATATTTTGTCTTGTTCAAAAAGTTTAAATTTAATTATGTACATATATATCATTTTACCAATGTTCACATTCAATGCTACAGCATCTTTGTCAGTTGTAGGATCACTAATAAGTAAAATTTTCATCTTATTGGTAAGCAATAGACCTCTATATTCTCTTTTATCATTCGGTGACTTAATAATGTCATTGTATCGTTTCTCAATATGATTCTGTAGAGACATGGTAGGAATGGCTACTTTTATATCAGATGATTTACATCTGAAAATTAGTAATAACATTGACAAAGATTAAGCAATATAGTCATTGAAGTAATCTAATAAACTATAATTGTTATTATAAGCAAACCTAAAATGCCTTTAAATTAATACGAATATTATAAATAAATATTTACTTTTCCTTTTCTTTAATTTTGTGACTAAAAGTATCAAATAAATAAGTTCTTACTTGGCAGTAGTAATATCTGTGCATAGAATTTTATCATTTTGATGTAATGATGCCATTATAAACACTAATATAAATAGTACACATCAAAGTTTTGTCATAAAAGAGAATACACTGATATAACTTAAATAAAAATGTTTAACGATTCTACTTATGTTTTATTCTTCTATAGCCTGTAATATATCAAATTTTATAGCTTTATATTTCTAATGAGTAATACAGTATCAAATATTTAATAATGATATTAATACTACAAAACAAAAGGTCAAATGTATCTTTCAGTTAGAATTCATATAAAATATGAATAATACACAGTTATATGTTTCACAAAATTAATTTTTTAAAATTAAAAAGTAACTTCAATGTTTAAGATTGCTATAATAATATAAAATGCAATAATAATATAAAAAATTCCAAATTTAATACGTAAAAACTAATAAATATATTTTTTCCATTGTTTCACAAATCAGTAGAATTTTCATTTATATAGGTCAAAAGTAAATTGTACCGCGTAATGTTTCGTCGTGAATAATTGCATACCTGTAGATAGAGCAAGAGTATGTGGGTATATAAAAAATACGAGATTTTAACATACGTACGAAAACCATTTTGATTAAATTTCTTTGCAAATTAATTCTCAAAAATTAAAATTTATTTAATCCTGTTATCGTGATTATTATATAATGTTTTGAAGTAAGTTGCAATAAATATCTACAGTTAATTTTGATTTCTTAATTCTGTATTGCAAACCATAATTATTTACAAATTCAAAATATAGGGAATGCTTATAATCAATATAGAAAAATGAATGTCTGCAATAACAGTTATATTTTCCATAAAATAATGTTAATAATTTTGTAACTGCACAATGTAAAAGTAAACTTTTTTATATAAATTGACTAATATTTCTGAAAGAAACGTAATAAAAAATATTTAACAACAGTATTTCTTATGCGTATTACAAAAATATTTTAACATTAATAAATAAATAATCTAGTTCTTTTTAATTTTGTTTGAACTTTAGTGGTAAAAATGGAGAATAGTAGCTACGCATAATACAAAGCGCATGATTCACGATCCTTGCCAAATCCCTAGAACTAACCAAATGCACAGCGGTGGTAGTTCTATGTGAAATGACGTGCAATGTATTATGTGAAACGCTATTCATCATCATATGTATCGTATGCCATTTCACATAGAACCGTCGCGTATGGGTTTTTGTATTAGGTGTAGGTGTAGGGCTTTGGCAAGTTAGTGCACCGTTTGTTGATAGAACATAATGTGTATTGTTTTTTCTTGTTAAATATAAATATTTTCATATACATCATTTTTGAAATATTATAAAAAATGTCAATTGAAATTGAATATGTAGAGTAATTATTTTA
>NW_017100242.1:3531574-3535314 GCF_001263275.1 Habropoda laboriosa
TTTCTTATATATTTTGTTCTTTTATATAGAAAACTTACTTGCACGTTCATACTTTGATCCACGAGAAGCATATCCTGATGGAAGTACAAAAGAAAAGCGAAGAGCTTACATAGCTACAGCTCTTGCTGGTGAAGTATCAGTAGTACCATCAAGTAGATTACTTGCATTATTAGGACAGGCATTAAAATGGCAACAACATCAGGGTTTACTACCACCTGGTACTACAATAGACTTGTTTAGAGGAAAAGCAGCAGTACGAGATCAAGAAGATGAGAAGTACCCTACACAACTTTCAAAACAAATTAAGTTTGGTCAAAAATCTCATGTAGAATGTGCACGTTTTTCACCAGATGGTCAATATTTAGTTACTGGTTCTGTTGATGGATTTATTGAAGTATGGAATTTCACAACTGGTAAAATTAGAAAAGATTTAAAATATCAAGCTCAAGATAATTTTATGATGATGGAACAAGCAGTATTATCGATGGCTTTTAGTCGTGATAGTGAAATGTTAGCTGGTGGTGGTCAAGATGGAAAAATAAAAGTATGGAGAGTTCAAAGTGGACAGTGCTTAAGAAGATTCGAAAAAGCACATTCAAAAGGTGTTACATGCCTTCAGTTTAGCAGAGATAATAGTCAAATATTATCTGCATCATTTGATACTACTATACGGTATATAAGAATAGCAATTCAGTCTAATTATTATAAATTTTTAGTATTAATATTAATAATATTATTCAATGTACTTGTAATGTAGGATACATGGACTCAAATCTGGAAAAACCTTGAAAGAATTTCGAGGACACGCTTCTTTTGTAAATGAAGTAGTCTTTGCACCAGATGGACATAATACAATAAGGTACAGTTGCTATTTTATTAACTCCTGAGTAATTATATTTTAAAACTGATTGTTTAACTTTTTTCTTTATGTTGTTTAGTGCTTCGTCAGATGGAACTGTGAAAATTTGGAGCTTGAAAACAACAGAATGTATAGGTACATATAAGTCTTTAGGAGCTGCAGATTTAACTGTAAATAGCATACATCTCCTTCCTCGAAATCCAGAACATTTTGTTGTGTGTAATCGTTCCAATACAGTAGTAATTATGAATATGCAAGGACAAATAGTGAGATCGTTCTCTAGTGGTAAACGTGAGGGAGGTGATTTCGTGTGTACTGTTGTAAGCCCGCGTGGTGAATTTATTTATTGTGTTGGCGAAGATCTTGTGCTTTATTGTTTTTCTACATCATCAGGAAAACTTGAAAGAACTCTTAATGTAAGTATCTTTATTATTATGTTTATACTTAATGTGAGTATCTTCATTATTATTTATACATTTCAGATACATGAGAAAGATGTTATAGGTCTAACACATCACCCTCATCAAAATCTTTTATGTTCTTATAGTGAAGATGGTCTTTTAAAATTATGGAAACCATAAGACAATTAAGGTAATACATACAAATTTCAATGCTTTTTAAGCGTTTTCATCCCTGTATTTATTAAATAGATAAAGAAATTCATTTTTGTAAAACAATAATTCTATTGTGTACAGTTTATATCATGAAATAATAAAAGTATATTATATACAATGAGTTACTTCATTTTTTCATTTTTAAATAAATACAAAACACACATTTATTTATACAGAATTGGGACAAACTTGTGGTACAATCGGGTAAGGGGTGATTCTCTATGAACAAATAAGTCGAAAATAAAAAAAAATTTTTATTCGAGACTGTTTCTGAAAAAAATTGAATTTGAAGATAGTACAACACTTGTACTTAACGAAGATACGATTTTTAGAAAGATACTATAAACATCATCAAGCGTATACATCAACAGTTGACTGCAGAAGTAGCTATAAAGAGTTAAGAAAACTCAACAAGTAGGTGAAGCTTTCTGTTTCATTATGTTAACACAAACACACATGAAAAATGTAAATGTCGATAAAGATTAGGCTTCTGATGTATAGGTTGACCAAGCAAACCTGAAGATTCAGGAAGGAGTTAGGGTCAGGAAGTGGGAGATGGAGAATTTGTTACTACAGCACTGTCTCTACAGCAAAATTAACGAAATATACAATAACTAAACATTAGATGTTAAATACTTTTAATTTTTTACTACATTTTATAAATTAAAGAAGTTAACGATATAGATAATCTGCCCGAATATTGCTAGCAATTTCTAATTGCTATAAACAACGATAGGTGACGATCGAGCCCCGCGTGAGCAGTCGATATAACTGCTGCTGTTATTAATATTATTACTACTACTTAAGGCGCGCCGCTTTTTTTGCAACAACTAATAGTACAATAAAGAATAATAAGCTCTACAGCAAAATTAACGAAATATACAATAACTAAACATTAGATGTTAAATACTTTTAATTTTTTACTACATTTTATAAATTAAAGAAGTTAACGATATAGATAATCTGCCTGAATATTGCTAGCAATTTCTGATTCCCATTTGTCTCCATTATTCAAAAGCTTTTCCTTGTTATATAAAAGCTCCTCGTGCGTTTCCGTGGAAAATTCGAAATTTGGACCCTAAAATAATTCGTACAACTAATATTAATTTAATAAAATCATTCTTACATTAAGTTTAAATTACATTTATAATAAGTCACTAAAAAGGCAAAACATATCTCGGTGCTGTCTATAAATTAAGCCAGTACTGTCCACCGGTGTAATCGGAAGTAACGTAATTTCCTTCGCTTTATTTCCATTTTCAAGCAATATCCAATTCTGATTTGATGTCCAATCAATATGAACAAAATCATCTTATACATTATGAGACTATATGGAAAAAGGGGCCCTCCTATGGACAGTACTGAACTAAATTTTAAAATGCAAAAACTTTCTAATGAGTAAATCACCGCAGAGTGATATATATTTGGTATGGTACTTTCGAACTTCGAATCGATTCTGTCTGATTTTTCTGACCCAACTTAATTTTGGCTAATTAACATACCTATCCACATGTTACTATCCAATATGTATATATTATTCATTACCTCTACAATTGCATCCACTGGACAAGCTTCTTGACAAAAGCCACAATATATACATTTTGTCATATCAATATCATATCTTGTTGTACGACGAGATCCATCAGCTCTCTCTTCTGCTTCAATGGTAATTGCTTGGGCTGGACAAATTGCTTCGCATAATTTACATGCAATACATCTTTCTTCGCCTGAAGGATATCTAATAAAATAAATTAATATTTTATTTTGTACCTGTTTTATATTATATTCCAGTTATATATAGTAATCAAAATAAACAAACTATATATGTATCTAACACTTTTTTTTACTTAAAACACTTTTACAAAAGAAAATTTAATGCTCCTAATTTAATAATATTTTTGTATCAATACCTTCTTAATGCATGTTCTCCTCTAAACCGAGGACTTAAAGGTCCCTTTTCAAAAGGATAGTTTATTGTTGCAGGTTCTCTAAAAAAGTAAGATAGCGTTATTCCGAAACCACTCCAAATTTCGGTTACGAGTAGTCGCTCAGCCAAAGTTTTTGCATCAGTAGATTCTTCATATTGTTTTTGAACGGAATAGAATTTAGTTCGGTGAAAAGGTACAGTCAAAGTCTTTGGAAATGTTTGAAATAATTTACATCCTGTAAAAATACTATGATAAAGTCATGTAAATAATAACAAAATTTATAGGTTATGTCATGTGACATTAAAGCATTATTGCATAAGAAATAATAATACACTCGAG
>NW_017100242.1:3535338-3536342 GCF_001263275.1 Habropoda laboriosa
TTATATTTACCTGGTTGTATAATTTTTAGAGACATCATGTTGAACATTTAAAAATAATTTTACTTGTCACAATACGTCGATCTACAATATTTAACAGACCACAATTACGTATGACCTAACACTAAATTTCTTCGTCTTAAACTGTAACAACTTATGACTTATTTCTTTTCACAATAAAATCTTACATAAGTACAATATAGTTCTTCAATATACCAGCGACATCTGAGGTATCAGATAATAATATATAATATGAAGATAATATATTTGCAATTGTTCCGCTATCGCATGAACGTAGTTTTAATCGCTCGTCGTGCATGCCCGTGAACGTAGCTTTAGGGCGATCTAATCTGGTGTCATGTGGCGCATCGTAGTGTGAATGTTAAAACGCGCCAAATTCAAATTGTACAGCGGTGTAGCCGAAGCAATGAACAAAAGAACTCAAAACATATACATACAGTGTACAGTAAATCTCATTGATTGCTTGTTATTGTGTTATGAATAAAACATTGCTGAGGTGTAAAACACTCGCTTTAAAGGAAATATGTATTGATAAACGAATGTTGAGAACCAATCAAATTCATCCTTAAATAACTTTATATAAAATCTTTAGTTTAATTGGTGAAGATTGTTTTAACAAAAGCATGTAAACATTATAAATAATAGTCAACGACGCCTGAACAGGCAATTCAATTTTCTTCGTTCAAAGAGTTCAGACGTATTATCTCGTAATAAAGTTATAGTTAAACATTTCGTTAATTATTGTTCCAATCAAGTTATTTATTAGTTTATTAAAAGTTTCAACGTTAGTTTTCCTTATTCATTAAATTTCCTAAACTATCGTGAGCAGAGTACTTCAGTGCTCCACGGGCGATAATTCCCTCAAATTCCCCAAGAAGCGGGCTCTACGCGCGCTCTAATTGGCCAGTGTTTTTCGTTAATAATTCAAAAATGATGCTTCAAACAACATTTTGGTAAAGGAAAAAGTTGTTCAGAGTCACCTCAGC
>NW_017100242.1:3536396-3548787 GCF_001263275.1 Habropoda laboriosa
TTTACAGTAGGTACTCCTGCATATTGAAAAGCACAAACAAGTGTTAAAGTAATGATTTAGCACATTTTAAGTAACGTTGGTAAAGGATATTGAAAAATAACGAAAATGGCAGAATTAGCTGAAAGTTTAAAAGTAGTACGCGATAAAATTGCTATTGCTTGTTCTAAGAGACCATTAGTATGTAACATACATTTTATAATTTTAGAAGGCAATAATTAATTTACAAATATATAAATGTATTGTATACATTATGTAAAAGTATAAACTTTTTAAAATAGTAATAATTTGTATTCTTAACCTCTTTTTCACAGGAATACAAATATTTTGAACCACGTTTAGTAGCTGTAAGTAAATTACAACCACCTGAATTAATTTTAGAAGCTTACAAAGCTGGTCAAAGACATTTTGGAGAAAATTATGTTAATGAATTAGTAGAAAAAGGAAATCATGTACAGATTTTGGAAAAATGTATAGATATACATTGGCATTTCATTGGTCACCTTCAACGTAATAAAGTAAACAAGATATTAAATGTTCCAAATTTATATATTATTGAAACAGTAGACAATGAGAAACTTGCATTAACATTAAATACCTCTTGGCCTAAGTTTAGAAAATATGATGATTTAAAGTTGAAAGTGATGGTGCAGGTTAATACTAGCAATGAAGAAGGTATACTCAGTGATTCCACTAATTGGGCCAAGATATTACTTTGTTCTAGAAAAAAATGTGGAAAAAATTTTTCCAGATTTAGGTGAATTTCACCTTTGCACTTGTATATTTTCCCAATGTTGTTTTTATCCTTTGCAAAAAGTATTAGAGTATTCAACATTTTCTCAGAATTGTAAAAGTTAATTTTACTTTAAATTAATTTTAAGTGTAAATTATTACATCTTACATTTTTAGGTTTTCTATTGAAATGCATTTTTAACATTAATAAAAAGAGTTATTTTAATTAAAAATTGCAAATGTTATAATAACACTAAAGTAGTACATATGAAATTCTATGTCTAAAAGCAATGACACATCAAACTAATTAGATGAATGTAAAATTAAAACAATTATTAAGTTATTAATTATTGAATATGACTACCTCTACAAATACTTATAGGCAATGAAAAATTATGATGGCTAATGCACCTATTAGAATGTAATTATATTAAAAAAATATATTGGTCAAAAAATGATGTAAGAGGAATTAAATTAGGAATTTTATTACTTTTCATATTGAATTGTATATTTTGCACAAAAAATGATATATTGAAGATTATGAAGTAGAGAATATAACTACCTATAGTTTAATTCTAACTTTTGTACAGAGTTTGTAAGTGGTCAATGAAGATGATAAGTTTAATACATTCGGAGAAAATAGTAAAATAATTAAACAAAGTAAAGATAAAAATTTAAGGCTTTCACGGACCAGTATCACACAGTTGTTATTATTGACGCTTCTGGGTGTAAACCATGACCTTACGGAAGAAATATTCCGACGTTTCGTAAGCATTGCAACTCATTTCATCAGGGTTCGAATAATACATCGATACAGTATTATTAGTAATAATAGTAATAACTGTGTAAAGACAATAACCTTTCAAATGATAGAATAATTCCATTAAATTTGACACCCATGAACTCTAATTGTGTTGTTACGTATCAGTTAAATTATACACAAAAATACATTTTATCACATTGTGATATTCTACTACATAAAGCTGTACTAATGAAAATACAATCATTACAAGACTTTTTATCTATAATTTAAATTACATTGTGCCAAAATTAACAACTGACCAGATATTTTTAGCACTAGTATGTATCATTCATTCCTAAAAAGTTAAGATAAGTAAATTTTTATTCTGTAAGTACTTTCTATTTTTATTTACATCAAAGTTATAACTTGGTGCAATTACTAGAATACTACATTACTAGAATATTTTCAACAATTAATACATTTAGACTACTATTGCATCAGTACTGTATATAAATTTTTAATTAATTTACGTTTTCAGACAAAAATGGTTGTGAAATGACACATGTTTCTTCTCTCGTAAAATATATTATTGATAACTGTAAAAATTTGGAATTTATAGGCCTTATGACAATAGGCATGTTTGGATATGATATCACTAAAGGACCAAATCCTGATTTTTTGTGTTTGAAAGAATGCAAAGAGAAAGTTTCCAAAGAATTAACTATTGATTCAAAAAAAATTGAATTATCAATGGGAATGTCAAATGATTATGAACATGCGGTAATCTTAGTAGAGAATGTTTTCATATTCTTTTTTTTTTTTTAGTATCAAATATGTTACAAAATTTAAATTAATTTGGTATAGGTGGAGTTAGGGAGTACCAATGTTAGAGTGGGTAGTGCGATTTTTGGAGAAAGACCAAAAAAGGGTACTCAATAAATTATGCGTGAAAATTAACAAAGCAAAAATTAGACCACAGACGAGGTATAAAATAGACCTATTACCTTATGGGACTTCGTGTCTCATGTTCTGAAATACCGATCGTGTAAAAAATCAGAGGTTTTATTATACCTTCTTAAATTTAGAGCGGTGAGTTTAGGGATTATATTCAATTCAACCATCAAAGATAGAAAAGTCAACAGATGCAAAAGATTCTCTTTTATTATATCCGCACGTAAATACATAATGTTCAGCTTCAATTATGATGCAATCTGAAATACTATCAGCAAGATGGAGCATCGGCTCATAACGCTCGAGTTGTAACAAGATATTTAACAGAAACCTATGAAGAAAAATGATTTGTAATTGTTTAAATGTGAGTGCTGAACAGTTAAACAATGTAATGAAAAATGTCAAGAAACGTATGAAAAAATGTTTCGAATGTAATGGTGAAACGTTTGAATACTTGCTGTAAATTTTTGAAAAAAGTGAAATATCTCGTAGAGTATTGAGTTTTCAATGACTTTACCTTATACCTTTTATTCACAGAATTATTCAAAGAGTCACTTTATGTAAAAAAAATTTATGTATTATTCGAAACATGTACACCCGTTTATGTAGTCTAAAAATCCTTCTTTTTTTTCTTTCTGAAAATCTGATAAAAAATATGAAATGAAAGGATGATATGAATATGAAAGGAACAAGGACATTTCTTTTGCGTCTTTGCAACTTAATGAAAATTTGTTGCGTATTGTATACATATGTAAAACCGTAATATGTAATTGGTATACTAAAAAACAAAAAAATGATCAAGAAAGTTATTTTAATATTACAAAAACTGTATAGTATGTCTAAAACATACTAGTCAGCTATACTATTTGTTACCATTTAGAATAAATTTATTTGTTTGTATACTAATTACTTTAATAGGTCACTTGTGGCATGCGCTATTACTTGTGTATCAATTACACGATCATGAGCTAAATTTAGTTAACTATCATCAACATATATTTGGAATCGTGCCAACTTTAAAACGGAAGGGCGTTCGAATGCATCATATAAAATAAATTCCCATTATATGTATATTGTATATTACGATTGAAACATTCATTTTAATTAAAATAATTGTATTATTCTTACGAATCTAATTTTAAACACAACGGAATAACAAATGTAATACTGTACAGAACATATAAAAAATATATATAATACATAAAAAATTCAGTACTTAATTTTTTACAAGAAATACGTATTCCCACATACAAAGCAATAAACAATTACGTCTTACCCACTGACAAACATTTTTTTATTTTGCTTACAGACATACGAAATGTAAGAACACAATATAATTGATGTATGCGTATATAAAAACGTATTAATGCATTATTCTAAATTAGTCAGTAATGTAAAAATATTTTAAGCTAAAAAAATTTTGAAAAAAAGAAATATATATTTAAAGTTACGCACTTATCTAAAATACGATTTTACATTGATGTTTATGGTAGGTTAAAAATTAGTAGCACCATTGTAGTGTTTTAAAATATTTTTATTATATGAACAATAATATGCAGATTCAAAGCCTCGTTTTTCGACAGCTATGCTATTTTCCACTTCCAAGAATCAAAGTTCGACGATCTTGCAGTTTAGCTCTTTAAAATAACTTCCTTTAAGAAACAATTGTATCAAGAAATAAAGACAACGAAACTATTATACATGTATTTGCTTTTCGCTCTTTTTCAAACTTTTCATCGCGTGGGAGCTGATTAAGCACACCTGACGCCAATACAAGACTTCGCTTTCAATGAACAGAAATTGAACAAAAATTTTTAATGCTGAAAATCACTTAAAGTTATTCCTCTTCTTCATCACCCGTACCAGTCAACATTGCGATAAGACTTTGTGTATCAATGAAACCTTTGTCATCAATGTACATATTATCATAGGCATCATCGACTTCCTTCGCAGAAAATTTGTCACCGTATGTCATTAAAGCGTGCCTCAATCTATGACAGAAAAAGAAACAATTTTCATGCTAATAACAAAAAAAAAAAACTATTGTAGTCGTTTTCTAAGATATTTATCTACGTTGAAAATTATTGTAGTCGTTTTCTAAGATATTTATCTACGTTGAAAATATAAAGAAAATTGTATGAAAAATCAAGAAATCTGATTATATTTGAATTTTATATAAAATATGAAATTTCTAAATTTTGTATAGTTATACGCATATAAGCATTATATTAGATTATTTCATTTTCATTTTATTACCTTTCACCATCAATTTTACCGTTGTCATCGAAGGTATTGAAGGCAGCAATTACGACTTCATCGTCATCGGTACCTGAAATTACGATCGTAAATTAAAATGAATTTAATACATTCTGTAATATTGATGAAGATTATATAAATTAATCATGTGTATGAAATTATTTCAATAATACGTGTCCTTATAAAAGAATGGATGATAGTCGTTACGGAATAATCCATTACACCATAAGAATATTGAATTAAATACCTGATCCCGCCATGCGAGTTGCAAACAGATTTAGCAATTGAGTAAAGTTGATGGGTGCAGGAGCTTCGTTTAACATTTCGTCAAGTTCTTTATCAGTAACAAGACGACCAACAGAATCGAATGTCGCGCGGAGGTCATTCTTTCCGATTACACCATCCTTGTCTGCGTCCATAAGTTGGAATGCCTAAAGGATACGAGAGACAATTAAAAATAATGTGTATTTATTTAAATGCCGATATAATTACAACCTTATAACTTAGTTCTTAAGTGATTAATTCTAATTTTGCATTTATATTCTAATAAAATAATATAAACATTTTTCGTTTAATTCTATCATATTAATATATGACAATTCGTCATATAGTAATGAATAATTATTTTACGTTCTAAATAAGTTAACCGTACATATACCGTTACAATATGATTAAAATACCCATTTTGTCGTACCTCTTTAAATTCGGCAACTTGTTTCTGAGTGAACATAGAAAACACACTGGATCCAGAGCGTTTAGCTTTGCGGCTACCACGACTACTTGCTCTAGTTGAACCAGATTCTTTGGGTGTACCGGTAGGGGTTGGTGGCTTTTCTTCTGCTGGAGGTGGTGCTGGTTCAGGTTCTGGTGGTGGAGCAGCTGCCGCTGGCTCCTCCTTCTTTTTGGTCTTCTTTTTCTTTTCTTTATCCGCCTAAAATTCATCATTAATATTCACAGAACACGAACGAAAATCAAAGCCAACCTTACATTCACATTCCCTTTCTTCTTTTTTTTTTTTTTGCGATATATGATTTCTTTAGAAATCAGAAATTACAATTTATTTGTAAACTACAACATTTATAAAATACAGAACTTAGTTGCTCAATATTCGAATTCACAGGGATAAAGCTTCCTTAGGTAATATTTTACGGAAGTACCTAGTTTTGCTAATTCTTTCTTTCGTGCATTCTTTCGTTGTTAATTCTTTAATTATGCAGAATATGGAATGTTTTGAGTAAATATTGTCGCATTAAACGGGCATATGTAAAGAGATACAAATATTTGAACTTAAAAAAAGGTAGAAGGTACCTTTGGTATCTTTGGTATTCCCCTAATGTCATTTAAGACGCCCCAATAAACCGTAAAAACTACAGTAAGAATTTCTTCACTATTTTTAATAGTTTCGAAGTAAACAACTTACAACTTAACAACAGTTGTACAACTTCTGATCTAAATTGAATAAAATAATTGACATGAAGAAGAAGAAAAAATGATACGAAACCTAACATAATTTCACGAATAACGAGAAGTACATTTTTCCAAAAGATTGGAAACTACTTTGCTATCAATCTTGCTATGAATTTTAGCATAGGCAGATTTGAACAAAAGTATTCTTTGAAAAATGTCAAATGTTGCTAATTTACTTCTGAAAATCATTACGAACCGTCCAACGCACAATAGTTCCGAACTTTTAATTGATTGTGTTTACATGTATTTAGTTGTCGTTATGAAATATTGAATTTAGAAGACTATTTTCTCAAAGAAATGTCTCAAAAGTTATACTGTATTACGTAAAAATTGACATAATGCTTTCATAAAACTGTATAATAAAAATAAATGTTTCAGCCTTCTCAAATACCGTATGAACAACGAAAAAAAAAAAAAAATAACATGTGAAAGGTGTCACAGTTGCAATAATTGTATAATAAAAATCTATTATGCCAGTTATTATTTAATATTCAGCCGACAGTTAGGTAAATTAGATATAGTAAGGCGGAAAAATTTTTGTAAAGCGTTGCTCATAGAAGTTAAAAATAGGATCATTCTTTCGTCCATAGTATAGTTGAAAAGAAGCCAAGACATATATAGACCGTTTATTCCGTACAGCCTCTCAAGTTACTACAGTTACGTAATTCTCTTAGTTTTATAATATACACATATATATCTAACGAATACACGGAAGTGAAACGTGTGAATTGTAAAGTAAATTGAATCGAACATAAAAGTACTTTTTACAAAAATAATTACAACAAAATGTTAGCTTACATTGTGTACCTGTGTGCAATTTATCAATTTAGGTGCATGATTAACTTCGAATTTCGTCGAATTAATAGTTCGATCGAAAATTTCCGGGGCTAGAAAAATTGCCCAGTGTTTTGTAAAAATCTGAGAGTACGTGTTAAAAACTGGAATGCACAGGGGGTGAAACAAAGTAAATAATGCCGAACTATAGAATGGCTAACAGCCAAAAATTGAACGAAGATCACTGTTTACACTCCGTTAACACAATCTGTGATGTCTTTGGTGTAAGTTTGCATTCTGATTAATTCATCACTTTGGCATATTACTTTAAATACAGTTCATGTAATATTTCGTTGTTTCTGCAAAATTTAACGTTGTACAATTTACTCTTTCACCACTAATCACATGTATGACATATACATATGTATAGATACATATATTTATAACATTACGTTTCTCTCTCGCTATATTTCACTATTTAAGAGAAAATTTAACGAAGAAAACTTTTCCGCGTATTTCCCGATGATCTGAATCCAAAATCACACATATCTCGGTACGTTCGCACTTACTTACCATGTCTACAGTTGGTTTGTAACAGGATGGTACGAGATGGTCACAACCGAACCAACTGTCCGAATCATAGAGGTGAACTTATCTAAGTAACTTTGGTAGATCTCCCCCACTACATTCCTGATGCTTGAGCAGGGGTGTCTTGCCCGGGTATAACGCCAACGCCTATCTGACCATATTTAGTGTGAGCTACCTCAAAATAGCGACCCTTTCGATGTTTCGACTAAAACAGTTTGTCGGGGATTGTGCGAACGACCAAGTCTCTCGCGGGCATTTTTTCGCAGCTGAGATTTACTTTTCAGAGGAATAATACGGGTCCAAGGATGTTTCGTTTAAATGATTATGGTCGGTGGGTCTATCGGGGTCTTGTGCTTCCTGTGATACACACGCGAAACAACGAGCCAGCATCTTCCATTTGCGGTCATCGCTACGAAAGCAATATACATTGCGCTAATATGATTTAGAATAAGGAACGCGGTGAAAAGTTGTTTGAAATACTTTCGACTGATAATTTCAATTATCTTCTAAATCGTTTACATACACACGCGCGAGAAAAACTTGCGAAATATCGATCTTCGTTCGTGAATTTATAACGAAACATTTTGACGTGAAAATTTAATAAAATTGAATTCTAAATTTTTTTACGGATATTGTTACACGTGTATTATAAAGTACATAAGAAAAGAGCATCAGCGATAATCGAATTTTAAAGGTATAAAATAACAATAATAATAATAATGATGACATTAATAATTATAATAATAATAAAATGACGATGATGATAATTTGAAAAAGTAAGAATAAGAATCGTAATAATAACAAAATTATAATAATAACGTATAGTATAATAATAAATGATAATTTTATATAAAGTATGATGGTATCATGAAAATTTTAGTAGTTGTTCATTCTACATTTAACATAATTCCCAATTTGTGCACCAGAATGCCCAAAGCACGTGGTTACTATAAATAAGTGACCGATATTTGAGAGCGGAAAACAGTGCGTTCTGTACATATAATTAAATTATCAGTGTATTTTATTTTTATTTTCCACTATATATATATCTAACAAACTTAAATAATTAACACTTCCATTAATCGAAGTTAATTTATAAAACAGCATACAATAAATGTTGAACTGCTAATTCCGTTATTTGCAGCTACGTAACTCTTTCCATTTCCACATACGAAACAAGGAAATTTTACTCCTTCTATATCAATGATTAATTCAAATTTTCTTACATTTAAAAAAAAAGAAATAGTTTTATAGTAAAAGAACTAAAACAAATTTTATCATTATATGATATGTAAAAACTTTATGTTAATTGAGACTTAAGTGAGACGAAGAAAATTATCGTATATTAAAAAATTAATATCAAAGAAAAGATCAATCATTATATAATGTTGTAGGTAAAAAGAAACAATATATCGCTTGTAAGAAGAATAAAACTTGCCTGAAGCTTAAGAAAAGATGATCAATGTTATAATATTACACTGTTCAAAAACTATTCCTACCGTCTGGACAATGCTACTTGGGTGTCATGAGGCGTTTGCGTGATTCGATCTGCAAAAAACACGACCAGATTTATGAGAAAACAAATCGTGGATTTTACACCACGATAATGCACTGACTCACACTTGAATGCTCGTTTGCGACATTTTGGTCGCAAACGTGACTAATATCAGCCCACAATCACCGTATTCACCTAACCAAGCACCGCGTAACATTTTCCTGTTTTCCAGACTGAAATTTCCAACTACGGGGACACCGTTTTGAGTCAGTTCAGGTTGTAAAATTTGCTAAATGAGCCAAAAGCCGTCTTAGAAATTGGGTACCAACGATGCTACGAAGATTGGAAAAACAGTTGGCAGAAGTGTATTGCAAGTATAATGGGGATTATTTTGAAGAAGCGAGAGTCGGGAATTAGTAGCGCAGGCGAAGTACGGTAATATAGAGAGGTGGGGCAGGCACTGGGAGAACCAAGAAGGAAGAAAATGCGATTTCTGCGGAGACAGATTCGGAACGTTGGAAGATGTTCCAAGAGATTGCAGGGAAACAGATAGAGGAGTTAGAATAGAGGACGTAGTGAGCGTACGAAAGGATAAAAGGACAGAAGATTGGCTGAGAAAATTGAAAAAAGAAAAGGAAGGAGAAAATAGAAAGGAGTGCAATAGGGTAATTAGAAATAGACAGAAAACAGTAAATATAATAAGAAGGATAATAATAAAAAAATAAGTTAATTAAGTTAAGTTAGTGGAATAAGAGAAAAAGGAATGAATGAAGTAAATTAGCAATATATAGTTGAAATGAATGTAAAACCAAGTCCAAATGTCTTCGTTGTGAAGCCGAAATGAAGAATAAAGTAGTACAGCCACGCATTACGGCGACCCTTTGTATCATAAACAGACAGCCGCTATAGAGCAATTCCACGTCAGAACGCACAAGACTTACAGTTATAGCCATCGTTTCTTGTTTTTCAAATTCACAGCATATTGATAGTCTCGAGAAACAAAATTATGTAAAATTTCAGTTCTCTATTTTAAATGGTTTTCAAGTTATTCAATGTTAAAATTTTTGGAAAAATTAATGTCACCGTTACAGTAAAAGTATTTCGGCTCAGTTTAAACGCAATATTTTGTTAAGAGCTTTGCCACTATGGGCTTTTCCGCATCTTACCGTAGACAGTATGGAGTATTGTCTGGCAAAGCAATCTGAAGGCTTCTGACGTCATTGCCTGACCAAATAAGTGGAAAATAGGCGGTCAGACCATCCCCGCTACTCTTCGATCTTACACTGCCGCCGCTTGAAGGGAAGTTGCGATGTAGGTAAATGGTATAGACTGAATTCGAGATATTTTAGAATATTTTCGAGATCGGAGTAAGTGGTAAAGTCAACCATTTCGCAGACTTTCGAAATTTTGTCGGAATCAGCAAGTAGTAAAGTCAACCATTTCTCAAACGCTCGAAATTTGTCCAGAATCGGCTAGTAGTGTTAGTCAACCACTTGTCAGACATCGTACAATTCTCTAAGTCCAGAGGGATTCCGAAAATCGAGCGAAAAACTTCGAAAATTGCAAGAAAATAGCTTCGAAAATGTAGTAAAGCAGCTTAATTTATTACTTTATTAAAGTTTCTGTTTTATTTTTAAGCACTTTGATTGAAGAATAATTAGAATTTCTTGTTTAATAGCAGTTTAAATTTTTGTTTAAATGTATTTTACAAAAGGTTACAATATACCAGTATTGTTTTACAACATTTTACAGCCTATTTATTTATTTCTTACACGCCACATCCATTTCCTTTTGCAAAACACTCACTCTTTAAACATTATTTCACTATAAAATTAAATAAACTAAGTCCGGATAGCGTTAGGAACGTGTTACCGTAACAATTTATCGTGTATGTATCATTTAGAAATTAACGTCCGTACTATTAAATGTTTGTCTTACACGTTAACGTAGATAAGAGGATAAGACGATTAAATAATCTTCAGTTTTCTGTTCTTTTATCAACGTGCTACATTATCGACAGCTGATTGAAAATCATTTGTCTAAACCATTTACTTACCTACACCGTGATTTCCCCTCAAACGGCGGCAATGTAAAATCGAAGAGTAGTGGGGATGGCCTAACCGCCTATTTTCCGTTGGTCTGGTCAGGTAATGACGTCAGAAGCCTCTAGTTTGCTTTGCCGAACAGTAGCTGGGTACATATTGACTGGGCCTTGCCCAAAGACCGTTCTATTTCGATCCGCAGTAGAGCGAAGTGGTTGGGTGTTCGTTTGAGGAGATTTAACGTACGGTACCCAGCTATCACGCTCTAACTCATATGACGTGTCTGGGTATGACATTGAGCCCAATGAACACGACCACTGAACCCAGATAGCCTACCTATGCGACGGGGAGTTATGAGGACCCCCTAGCAGTTCTCCAGTCGAGTTTCGGCATGCTTCAATAGAGTTTTGCAAGTAGACAGGTTAATGTCGTTCTACGATTCATGTTGGATTTTTATTGTAAAATGTTCGCAAAATTATGTTGGTCCATCTGACAGTTTCTACTACCAGGTAAATTTTCTACTACTAGGTATTTTTACGCTTGACGCGGTACTGACTAACAATGAGCTGTTGCGCTACTGTCTGGCCTAGGCCAGCTCACAAAAATTGCCTCCTTTAAAAGCAATAATTAACGACGCCTCGGATGCAATTTCATTTTTTACTTCAGTCATAGAATGGCTTCAAGAATACCTCCCCCCCCATTTTGTACCAAAAGTATAATTGAACCCCTTGTGTATGTTTCAAACATACTCTTCATATACACTATAATATTGTACAAGTCTTAAAATGCGTAACAAATTGAGAATAATCAAAGTGTATATACAGTTTTATTTAGAAAAATAAAATTAGCATTGAAATCTCTGTAACTAACAACTTTGCAAAAGATTTAAGTATTCTATTATCAGATCAAACAACTTTTATGTAAATAATTTTTCCGTACTTTCAAAAGCTAGAAAAATAGTATACATAATACACAAATAAAGTATTTAAATTTACTTATTTAAGTACTTATATTTATTAATCGGCTATAATCATCAATATGTGTTCACAAGTATTGCACAACGAAATTGGTTATAATTTCATAAATAACGAGTTTATTTCTAAATCATTTTTTATTTTATTATATACGATTTTCTCGGATGCAGCTATTACTTTATACTTCCACAAGAAGAAAGTTACCGTTTTCCGACCACATAGTACTCCCACTACTACCGTTTGAAGGAACAAGAAAGTAAGAACAACGTTACCTTGAATGGCTTCCGTTCATTTTAATTTAATATGGTTTAGATCGCAAGTTATTATCAAAATACAAATTAAAACAGAAATTAATATAAAAAAATGTTTTAAA
>NW_017100242.1:3548855-3550333 GCF_001263275.1 Habropoda laboriosa
ACAGTAGCCATTAAACATTAAAATTTTTAAATGAAATATGTTTGAAACTTTCTTTTTAAGAACACCATACATATATAATTTAAAGATACTAGTTTATGTCTTTATACATTGTTGTTAGGTATTCATGTAAAAAAATTAATATATTCATTTTAATGTGTATAGAAATCACAAAATAATAAACTTGTTAATAGTAATTATTATTGAGCAAATATAGTTTTATATATTTACATTTATTTGTTTTATATTTGCTCAATCTTGAATCTATTTTATTCCTGTATTTATTCCTAATATTTGATTCAAAATTACAATTTGTTTAATATCAAATTTATGTATATAATTATCCTTTCATAGTTACTATTGGATATACATTACGTCTTGCTGCTTACATTTCTTCTGGTGGACTTCATGGAGAAATTCAATTTGAAAAAGTTACAGAGACATCCATAAGAATGAGGTTTTCATTTCAAACTACCCTTCAATATCCAGATCAACAATGGCATTGGTCAGTTACTCAGTTTCCTGTTGATTACACACTTATAAACAATAGGTGTGATAGACAGTATATTGGAGAAAGGTATTGTTTTCTTTGTTTTTGAGTCAAAAATTTATTTTTAATATACTAAATTGCAAAACATTGTTTTAATTATTGTAGTATCATTGATTTAACTGAACTTGTTGGACCACTTGACATGCCTGGAAATCAAACAGGTTCAATAGAAATTTCAGATGTTAACTTAACTGGTGAAAGAGGTTTATGGGGCAAAGGTCTAATACTTCAAGATGTATATTCAGCTAGAATCATTTGTGCCTCTATCACGGTAATTTTTAAAATGTCACAAATTAAATTTATTTCTTGAGTATAAATTATAATTCTATATATTTAGGTACTTGAAAAGAATATAGAAAAATTTGCACAAGCACATTTTTATGAAACTATAGCAGGAACTGTTTTGTTTCGATGGTTGGGAGATCACAGTGGTGACAATACTAGTGATGCATTAATTTATGTAGATTTATATCATATTAATAATAAAAGGTTACAAAGTTCAAACTACACAGAACATTTCTGGAAAATGTATGTAACAGACACCTTTGATGTTAGTAAAGGTACAATTTTTTACAAAATTTAATAATTTATAAGTTAATAATTCTTTCTTATTAAATATTTTTATTCAATATTTATGATACAGACAAATCAAGTTGCAACATTTTACAAACAGTCTTTGATCTTGACCATATGGGTAGTGGAAGAGCCATTGGTGATATTGATGTGCGATTAGGCAAAATAAAAGTAGCTACAAATCATCATAAGAGATATAGAACTTTATATAGAGATACAAAATTATCTATACTACCTGCTGATTTACTTGGTCCTCATCATCAATTATATTTAGTCATTTTTCATCCAACACATGATGATTCATTTTTAGTTTGCAGTAAGATTCATTACAGCAAACCTATTTTTGTTAAGTAAGTAA
>NW_017100242.1:3551884-3555295 GCF_001263275.1 Habropoda laboriosa
TTTAGCTTTGTAAAAATATATTTGCATTACATAAGTTTTTTAATATTTTCTGCTTTTATTTGAATGGATTTTATTTTATTTTTTAATTATTCAGAACTTTAATTAATTCTCATGGTATTAAAGGAGAAGTATCACTAATGCAAGTAACTCCATTTGATCCCACATGGATTAATATATCCTTAACACCAATTCATGACTTAGAAACGAGGTTGCGCTATGCTACTAAAATAAAGTCATATAGGATTCATGAACTTCCTCCAGATCCAATAAAAGTTTCAAATGAAACTACTGAAATATGTAAAACAACTAAAGAAATGTATAATCCAGCTAACATTGATGTAATGTCTGTACCACCAGCAGGTAAATTATTTGGATAACTATTTTAATTTAGTTCTCTGTTCGTTTAACAGAAAATATTAAAATAATTATGTAAATTAGGATTTGGAACTCAAGACCAATATGCTATTGGTGATCTATCTGGAAAACTTCAAGGTCGTAAAGAAGGATCATATCATTATGATATTTTATCAGGAAGTTCTAAACTTAATGGAATTTATTGGGATGTATATCTTCCACTTTCTGGGATGTACAGTGTAGTCCATCGGAGTCTTGTTCTTCATAAGTACTTTTTTATTTAAATTTTTTGTTTTATTTATACTCTTTGATTTATATAATTAAATAAAATTAGTTCAAAATAACTGGTAAGAACTATTTAAATCTGTTACATGCTTTTTTCCAGATATAATGAAACTGATAATAAAAGTACCATACCATGGATCTGCGGCACTTTTAACCTGTATTTACCAGATAATACTGGACAAATACCAATATTATCTGCACAAGTAATGTATCGATATCCTATTGTTGGAAAAATAATTTTCCGTCAACCGAAAAATGATCCTCAAATGGATACTACTATCATAATTGAAAATTTGATTCATGCAGATGGCAATGCCATAAACAATTCAGCACATCATAGGTATAATAGTTCAAAGTATTTGCTAAAAATGATATTATCTATACTATTCAAAAACAAATGTGAAAATAGTCTTATTTTAATAAAAATATTTAGATGGATGATTCATGACAATCCACCAGGCAAAGATTACTATAACTGGACAGGCAGATGTTTAAGTACTGGAGAACCTTATAATCCTTACAAAGTATAGTAATAATACAAAACCAATCATGCGTATTTTTCATTTATAGTACAATCCTTTTGTTTATAATATTGCACATTTCAATTTACTAGGTAGAATGGAATTCTAATCTTACTGAATATTGTTCAACGTCAAACTCAGTATTATGCCGTGTAGGTGATTTGACAAGACATGGTACAATCGACATTGCTGGTAAAAAACTTTATGGGGCCCTGATAACTCGAAAACTCTTCACAGATACAATGTTAACTTTATCAGGACCTAATAATATATTGGGCAAAAGTTTAGTAATATATGATGATAAAGGACCTCGCGCAAGAGGAGAAAGATTAGCATGTTCAATGTAATTTGATGGAAGAAAGAAAATTTATTGCTAAATTCTATGCTGTAATACCAACATAACTGAAATACAAATATTTTTGTATAGAATTAATCAAATATATCGTCGTAAAGCTGTAGCAAAAAATTGGTTTGGAAATGGAGAAATTATTTCATTAAGAGGAAAATTGGAATTCATACAACAAACAGAATATGATATTACAAATGGAGAATTAAATCTTGATGGCCTTAATGGAAAAATGAGTGGATATCATGTACACATGGTAATACAAATGTAATTAATGTAACATTTCTGTTAGGTATTCTCATAAAAATTGATATATTTTAGACACCAGTAGAACAAGATCTAGAATTTCCATGTGAAAGTACATCCTTGTATGAACGTTGGAATCCATTGAAAGTTAATATAAGTAATGCACCGCGTCCTGGTGAGGGAACAATTGATCAATATGAAATGGGTGATCTTAGTGGAAAATTTGGCAGTTTAGAAAACAGAAAGAAATATATGATAAGTTTCAATGATACAATACTTTCGTTATTTGGACCAAAAAGTATACTGGGTCGTAGTATTGTAATTCATAAAAAAGAAAAGAATTTAAGGTAGTTATATTGATATAAATATGTAAATAATTCACATATGTATCTTACAATAACTCATTTTTTAAGATGGGCTTGTACAACTATAGAAAGAGGATATTCACCATCTGAAGCTACAGAACCAAGAGCTATTGCTTCTTTTCATCATCCACAAGGCTTTGCATATGGTTACATAAGAATGGTATTATAATCTTAAAGAAATATTAAAATATATAAATGTGATTCATTACTAATAATTACAGACACAACTTATTCATCAAGATGGTAGTCAAAGTGAAACAGTGATTGAAGTAAAATTGCGGCATCCTGGAAAACATGATCGTAATATTGTGAGTACATTAAATTTTAATAAATATGCATAATAATAAGTTTTAAATTACATGGAAATAATTTATTGTAGACAAGAAATCACAATTGGGCAATATATGTAAATCCCGTTGGAGTAGATGCAACTGTTAAAGTAGAAGATACTCGATGTGTAGCTGGTGGATATATATGGAATCCTTACTTTACTCAATTAGCTGATCCTTTAAATGTAAATATTAATTACAACTGTATAACTCTACTTTTTGTAACATAAAATATTCTGTTTTAATAAAAGTTATATTATTTTGCAGGGTGATTTATACAGACAAGAATGTGGTCCTGATCTACCACTAAGATGTTATGTAGGAGATATATCAGGTCGATTAGGTCCCATTAATATAGGATTAAAAAGACAAGTCTTCACAGATTCAAATTTTCCTTTAGCAGGGTCAGTATCTGCAATAGGAAGATCTATTATTATTTTTGACCAAAATTTTGGAAGTAACAGATTTGCATGTGCTAATATCGAACCAGATCATGATATCGTAAAATATACAAATATAAGAAAACCACCTCGTTTTGTAGTGTGAGTAAATA
Source organism: Habropoda laboriosa (assembly GCF_001263275.1). Classification (NCBI taxonomy): domain Eukaryota; kingdom Metazoa; phylum Arthropoda; class Insecta; order Hymenoptera; family Apidae; genus Habropoda; species Habropoda laboriosa. The sequence goes on from NW_017100242.1 coordinate 3,554,884, forward strand.
TATAATACAATTTCTGTCATGATTTTTAAATACAAGAATATTTAAAGTTTCTTGCTACAGGGCACAGTTTTTAGAAGATGTAAGAAAAATTATGGGAATTCCAGATTGGATGTTATCTATAGATAATAGAAAAACTAAAATTTTACATAATGGAGCATGTATTCAGTTTTTATTGCATTTTAAAGGTAAGTAAAAATATTTGCAATATGTGTAAATTTATTAAATGTCTAATAATAAGTCTATGTTGTATTTAGGTCCAATCGCTAATAAATTAGAACACGATTTTAACAAACTTATGTCAACAGGGCGATTAGACGCACCTAGTTTATACGTTCCAGGATATGTTTCCACAAAACGAAAAGCAACATTATATTATCGCCAATGTGGAAATCGAGATCCAAATGATAGAAGT
>NW_017100242.1:3555309-3556046 GCF_001263275.1 Habropoda laboriosa
AATTCTTTACTTCCAAGTATATCTTCACTATTATGCCCGGAATTTGTACTAATTGTTACATTAAGCATTATCATTAAACTAATATAAATCAAGCTTTATACATTTAAATTTCAACTGTACATGTAATAAATATTTTATAAAACAATTTATAATGTTTTTGTATGTAATGCAGTTATACCTTAGAAATCATTTGAAACATTTCAAACTAGCATGCATTTCATTCTATTTCACCCCGCTCCCAATGCGTTTCCTCGATGCAAACAGAGGCGAAATAAGACCGGGTAATTTCTGGAACATCTATCTCCCTCGATAGTAGACGTGTTTAAATCCGAGACCTGCGTCCACTAACCGAGCATTATTAACGAGGACTGGAGCGAGTACTTGTGAGAGAATTGAAGATTTTAGAGATTTCGATGAGCTATCTGGTGGTCACGGTCCGAACTAATATGGGGAATTTGAGAAATTTTCAAATGCCCACCCAAGAAGGAGCCCAGGGTACCTAGGGACGTCACACCGAATCCCTAGAATTAACCCAAACATACAGCAGTGGTGGTTCTATGTAAAATGACATACGATGTATACGGTGACTGACGAATGGCGTTCCATATGTAGATCGCACGTCAATCGACGGACTATTTGTATTGCACTAAACAAGTAAAAGTTTTATAATAGGTTAAGTTTAATACTGAAACATTATACATTTGTTAAATTATTATAAATAAAATATGTATTCTCTT
>NW_017100242.1:3556081-3559969 GCF_001263275.1 Habropoda laboriosa
ATTAATTTAAATTTATTACTGAAAGTAATGGCTAATAACCTTTTTTATTTAGATCAATATGATGATGAAGATGCAGAAGAAATTTCATCAAAACTTTGGCAGGAAGCATGCTGGATTGTTATTAATGCTTATTTTGATGAAAAAGGTCTTGTAAGGCAACAACTTGATAGTTTTGATGAATTTATTGAAATGTCTGTTCAAAGAATTGTTGAAGATTCTCCTCAAATTGACTTACAAGCAGAAGCACAACATACTTCTGGTGAAATAGAAAATCCAGTCAGACATTTATTAAAGTTTGAGCAGATTTATTTATCTAAACCTACTCATTGGGAAAAGGATGGAGCTCCATCTCCTATGATGCCAAATGAAGCAAGACTGAGAAATTTGACATATTCTGCACCATTATATGTAGATATAACTAAAACAATTGTGAAAGATGGAGAGGATCCTATTGAAACACAACACCAAAAAACATTTATAGGAAAAATTCCAATTATGTTAAGATCAAAATATTGTTTACTTGCTGGTTTATCTGATCGTGATTTAACAGAATTAAATGAATGTCCATTAGATCCTGGTGGTTACTTTATTATCAATGGATCAGAAAAAGTACTTATTGCACAAGAAAAGATGGCAACAAATACAGTTTATGTATTTAGTATGAAAGATGGTAAATATGCCTATAAATCAGAAATTCGATCTTGTTTGGAACATAGTTCAAGACCTACATCAACATTGTGGATTAATATGATGGCAAAAAGTGGAGCTAGTATTAAAAAGTCTGCCATAGGACAACGTATTATTGCAATTATTCCATACATTAAACAAGAAATCCCTATTATGATTGTTTTTCGTGCACTTGGATTTGTAGCTGATCGTGATATTTTGGAACATATCATATATGATTTTGATGATCCTGAAATGATGGAAATGGTAAAACCTTCCTTAGATGAAGCATTTGTAATACAAGAACAAAACGTTGCTTTAAATTTTATTGGTACTAGAGGTGCAAGACCTGGAGTAACTAAGGAAAAACGTATTAAATATGCTAGAGAAATTTTGCAAAAGGAAATGCTCCCACATGTAGGTATAAGTGATTTTTGTGAAACTAAAAAAGCTTACTTTCTTGGTTATATGGTACATCGATTATTATCAGCATCTTTAGGCAGAAGAGAATTAGATGATCGAGATCATTATGGCAATAAAAGATTAGATTTAGCTGGTCCATTATTGGCATTTTTGTTTAGGGGTTTATTTAAAAACCTAATGAAAGAAGTACGATTATATGCACAGAAATTCATAGATAGAGGAAAAGATTTCAACCTAGAACTTGCTATAAAAACTAAAATTATTACTGATGGCTTAAGATACTCACTTGCTACAGGCAATTGGGGAGATCAGAAAAAAGCACATCAAGCTAGAGCTGGTGTTTCACAAGTATTAAATAGGTTAACATTTGCATCAACACTATCACATTTACGAAGAGTAAATTCTCCAATTGGGAGAGATGGAAAGCTAGCTAAACCTCGTCAATTACATAATACACTATGGGGTATGTTATGTCCGGCTGAGACCCCTGAAGGTGCTGCTGTTGGCCTAGTAAAAAATTTAGCATTAATGGCTTACATTAGTGTTGGATCTCAGCCTTCTCCAATTCTCGAATTCTTAGAGGAATGGTCTATGGAAAATTTAGAAGAAATTGCACCAAGTGCAATAGCTGATGCAACTAAAATATTTGTAAATGGGTGCTGGGTTGGTATTCATAGAGACCCAGACCAATTAATGGCTACTTTACGTAAACTAAGAAGGCAAATGGATATCATTGTATCAGAAGTATCTATGATAAGAGATATTAGAGATCGTGAAATTAGAATATATACAGATGCAGGAAGAATTAGTAGACCTTTATTAATTGTTGAAGGGCAGAATCTATTATTAAAGAAAAGGCACATTGATATGTTGAAAGAAAGAGATTACAATAATGATGGCTGGCAAGAGCTTGTTGGTAGTGGTGTTGTTGAATATATTGATACTTTAGAAGAAGAAACTGTCATGATTGCAATGTCACCTGAAGATTTGAGGCAAGAAAAGGAATATGCTTATTGTACAACATATACACATTGTGAAATTCATCCAGCAATGATTCTAGGAGTATGTGCCTCCATTATTCCATTTCCTGATCATAATCAGAGTCCAAGAAATACGTATCAAAGTGCTATGGGTAAACAAGCTATGGGAGTATATATAACAAATTTTCATGTTCGTATGGACACTTTGGCACATGTATTGTATTATCCTCATAAACCTCTAGTAACTACCAGATCTATGGAATATCTTAGGTTTCGTGAACTACCAGCTGGAATTAATAGTATAGTTGCTATATTATGTTATACTGGTTATAATCAAGAAGATAGTGTTATCTTGAATGCCAGTGCTGTTGAAAGAGGTTTCTTTCGATCTGTATTTTATAGATCTTATAAAGATTCAGAGTCTAAGAGAATTGGAGATCAAGAAGAACAATTTGAGAAACCTACTCGACAAACTTGTCAAGGGATGCGTAATGCTATTTATGACAAATTAGACGAGGATGGAATTATCGCTCCTGGAATTCGTGTTTCTGGAGATGATGTAGTTATAGGTAAAACTATTACCCTTCCAGAAGCAGATGATGAGGTATGTAATAATCCTGCAAAAATCATATTAAACAATTTTATTTTATACTTTTTCATTTCATTAATATTTATAGTTGGATAGTACAACAAAGCGTTTTACGAAGAGAGATGCATCGACTTTCTTGCGAAATAGCGAAACTGGTATAGTAGATCAAGTGATGTTGACTTTGAACAGTGAAGGATATAAATTTTGTAAAATAAGAGTACGCAGTGTTCGTATTCCACAAATCGGTGACAAATTTGCTTCGCGTCATGGACAAAAAGGTACTTGTGGAATTCAATACAGGCAAGAAGATATGCCATTTTCATGTGAAGGCCTTACACCAGATATAATAATTAATCCCCATGCTATTCCATCACGTATGACTATTGGTCATTTAATTGAGTGCATTCAAGGGAAAGTATCTGCTAATAAAGGTATTTACATGTTTTTATTAAAACAATTACTTAAAATGTAAAAAGCGTACATAATAAATTAAATATAATATATTTGTATATAGGTGAAATTGGTGATGCTACTCCATTTAATGATGCTGTAAATGTGCAAAAAATTTCTACACTTCTGCAAGAATATGGGTACCAATTAAGAGGAAATGAAGTCATGTATAATGGTCATACTGGTCGCAAGATAAATGCTCAAGTCTTTTTAGGACCAACTTATTATCAACGTCTAAAACACATGGTCGATGATAAAATTCATAGTAGAGCTCGGGGACCAGTACAAATTTTAGTTAGACAGCCTATGGAAGGAAGAGCAAGGTAAATTAAACAATTTTTACTTTCCATATTTGTTATAAATTATATATTTTTATGTTAATATATCATTTTTAGGGATGGAGGTTTACGATTTGGCGAAATGGAGCGCGATTGCCAAATTTCTCACGGAGCTGCACAATTTCTAAGAGAACGTCTATTTGAAGTCTCAGATCCATATCGAATACACATATGTAACTTCTGTGGTTTAATTGCAATAGCAAATTTAAGAAATAATACGTTTGAATGTAAAGGATGTAAAAACAAAACACAAATTTCTCAAGTTAGATTACCATATGCAGCAAAATTACTTTTCCAAGAACTTATGGCTATGAATATTGCACCTCGATTAATGGTAGCATAAATTGATGTACTCATTGCCTTTATATTTTAATATTCTGCAAATATAGTAACAATATAAGACGTATTTAAATTTAAAAATATTTCTACTAAATACTAAACA
>NW_017100242.1:3560142-3560817 GCF_001263275.1 Habropoda laboriosa
GCACTTGTATTATACATAATGTTTAAAATCATATAAAAATTTGTTCGTTGATTTAACATTGTATGTTATTAATACATACAAATAATATAAATCTTAATAAATAAGAGTATTATTTTTAATGTTATGTGAGCTCAAGTACGTGTATGTTAATATACTGTGCGTAGAAAGTTATTTTTCGGACCTGACTTCTTATTCTTCAAATAATTAAATGATTTTGTCGTATTTTTAGTCTGTAAGGTGTAAATAAATAGTACTAGTTTTGCAATTTTTTTTATAGATTACACACCAAAACCTAAAATTTTTCCACATGCTTGTCATGCAGTACCGACCACCTGTAACTCCTTGAATGCCGTGCAAATAATGTCAAAACAATAATCCCTTAAAGGCATAATGTAGTGTTAAATTACTTTAAACTAAAAGGTAGTATACAAAAAAACACAAATAGTGACATATAGGTGCATCCCCTCATCTGAACCATGCAGAGATTCCCCCCCCGAGCACAGAAACTTCGGAAGAACAACAGTATGACCATCATGAAATGAAACAAGAAGGCGAACAGACAATTTCAAACAAACCTTTCAAATAAAGCCTTACTTGATTGTGTACTAGTAAATATATTTTTTTTTATGATGCAGTTTTTTACTTTGTAGCAAATATTTTTTAAGTTATAAATAT
>NW_017100242.1:3564250-3565605 GCF_001263275.1 Habropoda laboriosa
ATAACAAAATCGACTTTGAAAAGGTAATTTCATATTAAAATATAATTTTTTATAATTACATAGGTTGTATAAGACATACATCTAAAATACAAAACTGTGCTCTGCATCCTGGACAAGTACATTTAGAAGATAACCATGTTTCAGGTGCAGCTTCATCTTGTCTAGATGCAAACCTATAACAACATATTCTTAATTAACATATACTAACAGTAACATTAATTATTATATAGATAAAATATTAACCATTTAGCCATACAGTCTATGCACCACATTGGACGGCAAGAACATACCATACAGTCTGCAGGATTTCCATTTCCTATATCATTGCTACATAGTTTATATAATTTTACGTTTGATAAAGCTTGCATACATCCTATACATTGGCTTACTTCCTTTAAATATTTTTATATGATTATTAATTCAGTAAATAAAGTAGAATTCTAAATTTACATAAAATGAAATACCTCTGTATATTCATAATATGGATTTTCTTGTACTTGCTCTTTAAAACTATCAATAAATTTTTCAAGTAAAGTTTTATGAAATGTGATGTTTTGTAATATAGTGATAGGTCGTGAAATTTTGTCTTGTAAATTTTTAAAATCCAATGCATTTAATCTTATATCAAAAGGCTGTGAACCTATTCTTGTAGATTTTACCTATTTAAAAATGCATTTCTAATTAATAGAAAGACAAAATTTATTTAAAACAATCTTTTATTTAACATGCAAAGTTTCACATGTTAAAAAAAGTTCTGCTTTTCCTTTATGTTTGATAGGAAGCATAAAGTTAAGTATGAAGTTAAACAGTTCTCCATATTACCAAATAAATATTTAAAAAACGCAATTTCTGTGTAAAATGTAAAAAAGACATATCTATGTAACTAGTTCCAAAGATGAAAATTCATTTAAATAAGCAAAATATGATGCTAACTAATATTGTGACAATAAAGTACATATGATAACAATAAAGTCATAAATTATCAAATATTGCAATAAGAAAGTAGATATTATGACAAGTAAAATAAAGTGAAGAAAATTTCTTGGATTAATAAGTTATTTTTCAAGGAGATTACTTTAAAATACAATTACATTTTATAAAATATATTTTAGTACTGATAAATTAAGTTGATATAAAATATACCTCAATATTAATAAATTGAACTTCTCCTCTTGTCATAGGTGACATTTCATGAGTATCACTTCTGTTAACTATTAAAATGGCATCATTCTGATGGGCAATCATTATTTTGTAAGGTAAAACTTTAATTATCCAATTATCTGTAGCTATTATACATATTATACTGTTTGTGGTAATTATTGTTTTATCTATTCTTAATTTAAATTATTTTGTTA
>NW_017100242.1:3565664-3566734 GCF_001263275.1 Habropoda laboriosa
TAATTATTCTATTAGTAAAATAAAAATATTATATAAATAAAGTTTGAAATTTCATATACAACCTTCGATATTCTATATTAATATCAGAAGCTACTGTAGTCCATGATATTCTATTGCTATTATTATTAGTACTGTTACAATAAACTGCAATATTTTGTGCAATAGGGTGTTTGTTCCAATTATTCATTGACCATGTTAAGATTTTATACGAAGTGTATGAAGGTAACAGTACAGTGCAAGTAATAAATATGATCCATAAATTGGCATGACCTAATAGTACTTCTATAGCATCTAAATGTCCAAAAAGAATTAAACCAAAAGTATAACCTAATGAAAAAAAAGAAAAGAGAAAAACTTATTTTAGTATAATGCAACATTTAGAATACTAGAAAGATAAATATATGTACCAAATGGGAGCATGGAATGTATAAATAATGTAAGTGCACTCCTTCTTATATGATATTGTATGAAAAATTCATTTTCACTACCTAACCAATTTGAAAATATATCTTTTATGGTTAGGCCGGCTGAAACAAATTCTATAGGTGGATATACAATACATCCTGAGATTAAAATATAAAACAAAGTATAAAAGAAGAAAGCAGACATGTTTTACAAAATTATATTTTCAGTTGTATATTTCCACTTTTTTACCTGACCGTCTGAAATAACTTTTACATTTAATATGTTTAACAATCAATGTTCAAACTCTTTATTTCATCAATGTTATTTGAAAGTAAATAATAGGTTATATACAACGATTATGACGGATCCTTATGAAAATTTTGACCTTTACAAATATTTTTTACTATATATAATCTGTTAAACCGTTTGACATATTGTTATCATAATTTTCATTTTTAAACTGATTTCTTTAGTATTACTTTGTATAAAATAGACCTAAAGTAATCAACCCTTAGATTACAATGTGTGAAAATCAGCCTATAATTAGTTCTATATTTTCGATACAGATATATAGTCGATAGTTTATGACAGTTCGTAGAATCTTTTAGAATTGTTAATCGTGCAATTATTTATGATTATTTTAATAATTGTTAAATAATAGCAAT
>NW_017100242.1:3567000-3567207 GCF_001263275.1 Habropoda laboriosa
TTTTATTATTTTTATTTTTAATACAAACAAGAGGAAAAACAGTTCAAACATGTCCAAAGTATTGTACATGTACACTTGGTGTACAAGCAGAATGGCTACGTGTTACATGTGGTAATGAATTACAAAATATTAAGGATATCAATATCAATAGTGTCAGTGTGGAATTAGTACAATTGTAAGATTATTTTATTGTTATTTTATTTTATA
>NW_017100242.1:3567335-3572655 GCF_001263275.1 Habropoda laboriosa
TTGTAAGAATATTAATATTATTTACTATATTACTTATTATTGAACATATTAATTTTATGCATATATTTGTTATTTAGGGATTTAAGTAAGAATAAAATCTCAAGTATAGATGCTTATACATTTAGAAAATTGTCAAATTTAAAAGCACTGTAAGTTTAAGAACTATGTAAAGTATATTAATGTAAATATATTTTTGTATGTTTTCTTTTATCTTATATATTACTTGTTTGATTATTAGTGATTTGTCAGGCAATAACATAAGTATACTGAAACCATCATTATTTCAAGATTTAATGGCTTTAGAACGCTTGTAAGTGAGTTTGTAATTTTTTTCAATTACTTTTACTATAATTTACTTGTTTTGCATATATTTTACTGATTGTAAGTATATTTATATGAACATAATTATATTAATGAATACTTAAAGAAGCACTGTTTTATATAAACATTCTAGGAAATTAAATGAAAACAGGTTAACAACTTTAAAAGAAGGTATCTTTTATGGCTTAAAATCTTTAAAACAATTGTAAGTAAAGTAAATAATATAATATGAATATATGTGAAATAAAATTATTTAAATTGTGATTTTTTTTTTAGAGATCTATCCAATAATCCATGGAGATGTGATTGTGAACTTTATTGGTTTAGCAGTTGGATTCATAATAGCTCCATTAAATTAAAGTAATATATTAATTAAATATAAAAAACCAAATTTCATATTACAGATTGTAATAGAGTTTTTTCAATATTACAGTCCTGCACCAAAATGTGCATCACCCCTAAATACTAAAGGTGTATTTGTAAAAAAGTTAAAATATTCAGAAAATATTCAATGTCAGCGGTTACCTCCTACAATTGAACTTCGACCAGTTCACAATCAAGTAGTTTTTGCTGGTGATTCTATAACTTTAAAATGTAGAGCACCTAGTATTACAGAAGATAGAAATGCAAGATTGAGTTGGTTGTGGTACCCTAATACTACATCTGAAATTGTAGATTTAAATGCATTTAGAGATCCACAAGAAAGTTTGAATAATATTAAAATTGATAATAGATATCTTGCAGATAGTGGTATTGTGGACAGGTACTTTAACATTTAATAGAACTTGAATTAATTTACGCATTTTATATGTAATAATATTACAATTTTTGTAGTTCACTTAGTATTGTTCCAGTCAAGGAAGAGCATAATGGACAATGGAACTGTTTATTAGTTTCTGTAAATGGCAATAGATCAAAAACAATCAGTGTAATTGTTATTTCTGATCAAACTCGTTATTGTCCTTTGGCAGGTAAGATAAATTATATATGCGAAATTTGAATGTGATCATCTAATAAATAATTATGTTACAGTGACTAAAACTAATAAAGGTATTTATACATGGCCAAGAACTGTAATAGGATGGAGAGCAGAATTACCATGTGAAGGCAACCATCTATCAAGTTTAATGCAAATGCCTTTAAAAGCTTCTTACCAATGTAATATTACAGGATATTGGGAAGATTTAAACACAGAGTTGTGTCCTTACATATCACATACAACAGAAAGCTTAGAACAGTTTTCGAAAGTTAATCTTTCACTTACGAAGATTAGTTTGTTAGAAACTGCAAAAAAATTTAAAAATTATACAGGAAACACTATAAAAATAACCGATCCGGTTGAAGTCAATTTCATAACTCGAACAATAGAGAATTATTTGAATTTTTTAATTAAGGAGAAAGAACTTGGTGCCATGTTAATTGATGTTATTAGTACTGTGATTAATATACCAAAGAATATTTTAAAAAATGCTGAAATTTCTTTTAAATCTTGTACACGTTTGATAAAAGCAGTAGAAAAAATTGTACAATTCACTCCATCTATACAATTGTATAAGAAGAATATGGCATTAGAAGAATTCAGAGTAAAACATGATAGTTTTACAGGATTAATATGTACGTGGTATTCCACTAAAGATCCAGAAATACGATTTTTACAATGTACAACAAATAACAGAACATCTCCTATTAATGTAAAAGATAAAATAATTGAAGCATCAATACACTTACCTGCATCTTTATTACAGTATTCACAAGAAGTTGTTGTTCATCAATTAATGATTTCTGCATATAGCAACAATAGATTGTTCCCTAAAGTAATCAATAAGGGTAATATGGATATTGCGTCATGTGTTATTGGGAGCAAGTTGTGTATGTACTTATAAGTAAATATAAAAAAATACATATTAAAAAGGAGAACAATATATAATTTAAAACTTAATTTTAGTTGGAATATCTCAACAAAATTTATCTGAACCAGTATACGTTATGTTAAAGGCTCCTTTATATCATTATGCTGGAAAAAAATTATTGCCTGTAATATGGGATGAAACGTTAAATAATTCAGGTGGCTGGACAAGTGATGGTTGCCATTTAAGAAATGTACTACACAACTTAATAGTATTTCATTGTAATAGATTAGGATATTATGGCCTTCTACAAGATACTACTTCCTTTGATCAAGATGGTAACAGGTATGTATTTAGTAAACTGTTAATATTTATATTTTAATATTTAATATTTTTTTTTAGCGTAATTGGAGCAAAATTTAGATATTTAAATCCTGCAATATATATTGGGAGTATTACAACAGTAACATGTTTAATTATTATGTCTGTTACATACATAATTTGTTATACTTCAATTACTATGCCAAAAAAAGCAAAACATTGTGTTATTAATACGTGGTTTACCATGGCATTATTATCATTTTTTTATAGTATTGGTATTTATCAAACAGAAAATGTACAAATTTGTCAAGGTGTTGGCCTTACTCTTCATTACTTGTCTCTATGTTCTTTACTATGGATGGCAGTGTTTGCAAGGTAATAATTTTATTTATTGTATAAAAACATTGTATAAAGAATGCATATAAAGAAGTTAATTTGTTTACAGTAATATGTATAAAAAATTATCTAAATCAAATCTTGAAGATATTTCAAACAACGAACTTCAGGAACCATCAATACCAAAACCATTATTAGGACTTTATTTAGTTGGTTGGGGTATAGCTATGATAATTTGTGGCATCTCTGGCGCAATAAATCTACGAGAATATGCTGGATATTCATACTGCTTTCTCACATCTGGTCCTGCTCTTGCTACTCTCTTTCTTCCAGCTGGAATTCTAATCGTATACTTAATTATTTTTCATTTATTTATTAAATGTGCAATTCAAAATGTCGATATGAATGCTCAGTTATCTGAAGGTACACAAGCTACAGAGAATATGGATTTAGAATTACTGGAACCAAGTACAAATCCATCTGTAGACAAAAATAGTGTACGTAGTGCACAAACTATCTCATCTGATATTGAAGATTCAGAACATTCTCAAACAACACAATTGAAAGGTCAAATTGTTATGTTAATTTTATATTTAATATCGTGGATTGCTGCAGCAGCAGCTACTATAAAACCATTAGGTATATATATTTCATTTGATGAAACCATATTTGCTACTTTATATTCTGTTTTTTCAAGTGCACTTGGCGTTTTTGTTCTTTTCTTTTATGGAATTGCACGAAATGACGTTAGGTCGCAATGGCTAAACATGCGTTGTTGGCTTCAAAAACGAAAGAATCGATGTTGTAGAACGAGAAGCATTTCTGATACAAATCCTGTAATCCCAACGCAATCTTTAGTACAAAATTTGGTACCACCAATGTCTAATTCTCAGGCTACTCAAGTTACATCTGATTCGAATTCTATTGGCTCATGCAGATACACAAACAGATCACAAACTTGTAATCCACTTAAATTTGCAGATATTATGACCAATCAAGAAATTTTACCTGTTGGTAGAAAAATAACAAACGTAAATTTGGTTGTATTACATCGACAACAATACAGATCTGACAATTCTGTTACAACATATATTGAACCAACTTGTGTTGAAATGTTTTATAATCCTCATCAAAGCGGAGTTGCTAGAAAATTCTTTAAAAAACAACGCCGTCATACAAAAAATAATAACATCGGATCTAGAAGACAAGGCGATGGTGGTATTACGAGCGATGCTGGCAGCTGCATTTCTGTACCGCGATCTGCTACAAAATTAGAAAGTAACATAGATCAAACTATCTTAAGTAGTAGCGCAAAAGTAAATAACACAAATATTCATGTCGAATTAAATCCAGTAAACGATATTAAAAACGTTAATATGCTCTCAGATAGTGGTGGTAGTATATCAGAGGAAAAAAGTGTTTCAATAAGATTTGTTATTGGCCAAGAAGGTCTTTTTCGAAATGTAAAAAAAATTAACAATAATTGTAGAGTAAATGAACCTATAAGCACAACATCAGATTCTTCAAGGAACAATTGTCAAAAAAAAGAATTAGTAAATGCATCTTTATATGACTCAGATATAGATATTAAAACTGATGAAGAAAAACACCTACAAAATGTTTCACAGCAATGTAGTTTAGAATATAGCTCTGAAATAGAATCTACTAACCAGATGATTAGTGAAAAAAGTGATCATAATTTACCAGAAGTTTATGATGCTGTAGAAACGATTATAGAAGCAAGATTTATGAAAAAAGGCTACCAAACTATGAATGAGTTTCATGAGATAAAAAAACGACACTGTAATGCAAATTTGAAGTGGTTAACTCACTCTAATAGTATGTACTGCCTTCCACTAGATACTACAAATTCACTAAAACATAATTATTGTAATTCATTAAATGACATCACAACTCTTATCAGTTCAAGAAATTGTGAATATTTAAAATCATTTACAGATTTACAAAGTATTACAAGCTCAAATTTATGTGATAAAAATTCCCTGTCTCAAAGAGCATTTAATAAATCAGAATTATCTTTTTCTAAAATAAATAGTGTAACTAAAGATAATTTACATAATTTAGTACAGTCAACAATAACATATGTTAATCCTTCAATAAATGTTGAATGTGCCTCTAGTGCATGTACTGATGAGTATAAATCTAAACAAAAACTTGTCAATTCTATGACTGATATGACATCACTTATGCCTAATTCTCATAATATTGTAAAAACTTTGGATTCAAACAATGGAGTAGAGAATATAAATAAACAACAAAACATACAGTATATTGAAGTCAGTAAAATACATTTAAATAATCCAAATACTTGTCTGCAACTAGATAAAAAAGAAACAAGTGTTTAATCTAGTTTTGCTCGTATAAAATATGTAATATACTTATGTCAGTAGAGATTTCATCTAAGAAAGCATAAAAAGTAATTTCTAATATTTAAAATTTCGGAAAATTAATTTTTTTTTCTGCTTTATTAATAA
>NW_017100242.1:3573219-3574599 GCF_001263275.1 Habropoda laboriosa
TATGTATCAATATCAGGTGAAATTTTTATACACAAAATGATTTATTATTTATGCACTATTTAATTTCTTGAATATAACTTTTATATGTGTAACTTCCTTCTTGTACTTGAAAAATATATTTAAGTGTTTTAAAAGTATTCTAAAATGACTTTATATTTTTATCTGCAGCCATGCAACTGCTTTTTTTGAATAAATTATTTAGGAAAGTAAATTCATTTATTTAATAAAAATAATTACAATATTATATCATTTTAAATTATAAATTTTATTAGCAAATACCTATTCTAGTTTAGCCAATCTTTAGGATTTCTTAATACTTCAATAAGTTTTGCTTCTTTTGAATCTGGTTTTGGTGTATGCATATATTCCCATTTTGCAGATAAGGGCAAAGACATTAATATACTTTCATATCTTGCACCAGGTGTATATAAACCAAACTTTGTGCCACGATCGTATATTAAGTTAAATTCAACATATCTTCCTCTACGTAATAGCTGCCACTGCCTTTCAGCATATCCATATGCATCATTTTTGTGTTTTTCAACTAATGGAATGTAAGAAGGAATTATAGCTTTTGCACATGATTTTACAAATTCAAACGCTTCTTCTTGGTTTGGACTGTCAATATCATCAAAAAAAATACCACCTACTCCTCTTCGTTCTCCTCTATGTGCTATAAAAAAATAATCATCACACCATTTTTTATATTTTGGGTAATACGAAGGATCATGTTCATCACATGCAACTTTTAAACTATTATGAAAATGTTTTACATCATCTTCATTTAAATAGTAAGGTGTGAGATCAGTACCACCTCCAAACCACCACTGAATTGAACCATCTTGATTTTCTACTTCAAAGTAACGATAATTGAAATGTATTGTTGGAATCATGGGATTACGTGGATGAATTACAGCACTTACACCAGCTGCAAAGAATGGTACAGATCCTTCTTGCATTTTTTTTCCACGTGCTCTCATTTGCTGTACTGCACCTGGAGGCAATGTACCAGTAACAACAGATACATTTACACCAGCTTTTTCAAAAACAACTCCATCTTGTAAAACACAAGTAATTCCTCCACCCCCCTCCTTTCTAGTCCATCTATCAACTTTAAAATGATAATCTGAATCTTCTAAAGACTCTAAAGCTTTACAAAAATCTGCTTGAGTTTTCATTACTAATAATTCCATTTTCTTTCTCATATCATTTTTCTTCTTTAATTCCTTAATATCAGTAATTGGTTGTGCCATAAATTTTTTAATATCCAAGTCATTTTCAGCTGCTAACACTGTAACTCTTGAAGTACTGTAAACCACAATACTCGCGAAGATACCAATACTAATATATTTAAAATTTTTTATTTTATTTTGAACGGCA
>NW_017100242.1:3574894-3575109 GCF_001263275.1 Habropoda laboriosa
CAAGTATTATAAATAAAATTAAGACAATTTGTTTTTGATGAACAAATATAATTTCATAGATTACTGCAAAGATTTTGAAAAGAAAGACTGCTACAGAGATTATAAACTATTGTAGTACTATTATATATGTAAAATCTCAAGTTATAAAAATTACGTTCCTTACTGAAGGGAAAAAATAATTATATATAATGTATATAAACATGAGAAATAAATGA
>NW_017100242.1:3575340-3576999 GCF_001263275.1 Habropoda laboriosa
TATATAATATAATAAAAATAAAATAAAATATTGAAAAATATGTATGTATGTGTACATATATACATTCTGTTTTAATATTTTCATAATTAAATTTAATTAATGCTATATATATTTTTTACAGTTTAGAAAACAATCTGTGCAATGTAACATAGATACAATACAACATATTCCAGAACCTGAATATGATACAAATTTTTTATGTAATCCATCAAATCGAGATATTATTTTCAATAATATAATGGCAAGAAAAAGTATTGGGAATATTGATAAGGTTCTAGAGCTTTCAGAGAAATCTGAATTAAAGGAATCTTTTTTGTATGAGTTGAGTAAAATACCAAATCAAACAGATCCAATGGTATTATCTTATGGCAAAGAACCAAAAATATTAAAGGAATGTGGATCTAAGCCACTATTTGATTTTGAACCACAAGAATTTGTAAAAATAGCTACAGATTTAAAATTATTAAAACAATCCTTGGGAGCTTTAATAGGACAACGAGGTTACATATTTTTAGGAGATTTAGCAGAATTAGAAGAAGTATTAGTCCACTATACAATCAAAGAATTAATGAGGCATGGTTTTAAACTTGTTTCTGTACCTGATATTATTCCTACCAAAATTATAGAAAGATGTGGTTTGATATCAGATAATGGAAGAACTCTTGTATATAGTTTGAATCCTTTTTATGAACAAGATTACAGTCTATCTGGAACAGCAGAAATGTCATTAGCTTATAAAGTTATGAATACTATATTTGATGCTGCAGATTTACCATTAAAAATGGCTGCTGTAAGCAGATGTTTTAGAGCAGAAACTTCAAGTATTATAGAAGAAAGGGGTATATATAGGTAATATCATGTTTTACTTGTTTTTAAATATATGTAGTTATTGTAATGACCTAGTAATTATTTTAACTAAATATTTGATTAAAGAACTGTTTAATATCTTTAGTATCCAAGTTTATTTATTTTAATTAAGGGTTCATCAGTTTACAAAAGTTGAAATGTTTGTATGTTCTGAACATGAAAAATCTACAAAACAATTTGAAGAACTTCAAGAAATTCAAGAAAATTTATTTTCTTCTCTAAATTTACATTTTCGAATAATTGATATGCCACCTTATGATTTAGGAGCTCCAGCATATAGGTTTGTAATATAATATATGTACATGTCTAACTAAATTTTAAGTTCTTCAATGTCATTTTACAAATTTATATATTTAGGAAAGTCGACATGGAAGGTTGGATGCCTGGAAGAAAATTATATGGAGAATTATCAAGTTGCAGTAATTGTACAGATTACCAATCACGACGGCTCGGTATAAAATATAAAACAAAAGATGGAAAACTTTTGCATGTTCATACTTTAAATGGAACTGCATGTGCTATACCTCGTATGTTAATTGCACTTTGTGAAACACATCAAACAAAACATGCTCGCATTAAAATTCCTGAAATATTAATTCCATTTATGAACGAAAAAAATCTTATTAAGAAACAACCAGTTGCAAATATGAGATTCCATAAGTATAAGCAACAAATTTAATGTATAGATGTTTTAGTACATAAACATTCATAAATATAAACGTAATTTCTAGTAATGTGTAAATTGAAAAAATATTTCATTGTATTTATAATTATGAAAATATGAAAATAAAA
>NW_017100242.1:3577496-3578497 GCF_001263275.1 Habropoda laboriosa
TATTAAACGCCACCTGACAATATATTTTCTAAAAACTAATACAATATTATCATACAAAGAAAGAGGGTCTGAAAATTATACGTACACAGGGATAAAGATCTTTTCTTCATTAACTTGTTATTCTGTATATATTTTGTAGCGGTGTTATAAAAATGTAACACAAAATATTTCTTCTTAAAGTAATACAATTTAAAGACACTGCAAATTTACAATTTATCTCCCACACTAATCAGATGTTAATATGTCGCCTTTTATTTCATTAACGATTAAAAAATTTTATATACCTGTCCCGATATAACGTGTCTCAGAATGATATAAATTTTATTTTTTCAAAACTTGTATTTATCAGTACATTCCAATTGCAGTTCATATTGTGATCCATTAAAAAATTTTTGGATAAAATCCAAATATATTATCTTTTGATAATGAAGCTTACATTATTCTGAAATATTAAAAAAATATATAGTTCAAAATAAAGCTGTAAAACATTTAATAAACATACTTTTGTGTTTTAATCTTCATCCTCTCCTGATTCAGATTCTTCTTCTGCATTCTGTAACCACTCAATGAATTTTTTCATTTGATCCAAAAACAGCATTTTTCCTTTAACGGAATGGCCCTCGTTGTACCATTTTAAAATTACTTCTTCCGTTAATATATCCGCTAAAATAAAATATATGCGTAGAAAAAATAAGCACAAATAGAAATTAATATACATGAATAATACATGAATATAACATACTTTTATAAAATAGTAAAACAATTTTTTGGAAGACTTTCATGAAGTTCATATTTTCGTAACAAAATTCTTGGATCTTGAGAATAAGTGTGAGTTCAGATTTGAGAGAGATTGAAAACGCATCGAACAGTGGAGTGTATGCTTTTAAGTGTTTCAATGCTTGATCAGCTACCAATTCTTCTTTTTTATTCCATTCAGCTTGACCCATTACTACAGCCCAAATCTGCAAATAATTTTTAACATTTTCATTCAATTCTAATAT
>NW_017100242.1:3578599-3579593 GCF_001263275.1 Habropoda laboriosa
AATAAAGGCACAATTACCAAGCCAATAACTTCATGCTCAGGAATGACACTTCTATGTGCCATTTCTTTAAGATCGTGTATAATGTCTTTCATAGGACGATTATCAGCCAAATCATCCAATAATAATTGTTGCAAGTCTCGTTTCGCTTCTTGACTTGCTTGAGCTTTATGCAATTTTACAATATCTGCAAGTCCAACAGCTTCAAATACAGATCGAAAATACTCATCAGTTCGTTTATTAGGCGGTACAAATTCCATTAACCTGTTGATTAAAGTAGAAAAATGTAATAAGAATAAGGTAAATATGTGACATACATATAATGGTAGACTTTATAAAATATAAACTATTTACATACCTTCCTTCAATATTGCCTTTTTTTAATGCAGTCATTAAACTTGATAGACCTTTTTCCTGTCTCCAAGTAACAAAAACCTCTAATAGGAAGTCTAATGCTAAGTTGTCTTTAACAAGATGCTCATTAATTAAAACTGATAAAACAGTAGGTGGAACAGAACCATTGGATATCCATAGAGCTGTCATTCTAGCTAATTTTATTCTTTCCTCAGGAGTAAAACCCTTCATAAAAACCAATACTTTTCTCATTTCTTCCTCAAACATTTTTTCCAAGTATTTATAACGTCTCATAAGTTTGATGAAAACCTATAAATGAAATTGTTTACAGCTTTACTCTTGAAGATCAGATAACAAAGTTAATATAGATTTTTGAAATATATATGAAATAAAATATATTACTTGTTCGAAATTTCGCATAGATTCCATATCTTCTGGTTGTTCAAAAACACAAGCAGTGGTTTTAACTGGTTTATCACCATCTTGAGCAATAGAACCGCCTGGAACTAAAAGTCCACCAGCTATTAAGATGTCAAATAGGTCTTCCCCATATCGGCGGTAATCTAATTTAGAGCCAGTTGCGTCCAAGTACTTTGAAATTGCATCTAAGTCGTTACCAGCTTTTTCCAAACCCTGTAAAATC
>NW_017100242.1:3579757-3583131 GCF_001263275.1 Habropoda laboriosa
TTATTTTCATCCTACACAATATTATCTCGAACAAAATATTTTTACTTTAAAATACAAATATAATAAAGTTGAAAACGAAACTATAATGCGACCATAATGTGTTGGCATTTGACTTGAAATCTGTTGGCACTTCTTTGACAAATGGCGACTTTCATTAAATTATATTCTGTTACACCAAAATATCTAATTATAAATTAGTTAGCAATAAAGATTATTGATATAAATTTACGTAAAAATGCCTATTTCAATTAGTCGATTACTTCTAAGGTTAAGGTCATACAATGAGACCACGATGGCTGAAACTATATAAAAAAGTTGAATCTTTTACAACGATCAGGTTATTTTAGTAGCAACCAAGTATTACTCAAGAATTAGTAACTTTTATTTTTTAACTTACTTGGGTGCACGTACAACTGTAGAATTACGCCTTTTCAGGTGTATGAGAGCAATACGAAATATCTCAAAGAGGATTTTAAGCAATTGAGATCAGCGGAACCAAAGAGAATCAACCTGAGGAGAAGCCACAATTGACAGGGAATAGGTAGGATACTCGAATTTGCATTTCGTAATGCGTTTTTAACGCCATCTAAACAAATCTTAGTAAAAGACAGCGTTGAAAACATAATTTGTAGCGACATCTATTAAGAAGAAGAATACAACTATATTTAATTCAAGAAATAATGTTACATCTATTAGGAAGAATAATGTAGTAACATAGTTAAAATATAGAATAAAATTATAGGCAAAAATAAGATATAGGGTAGTCTTATTATTTTATGGAATCTTGCCACACGAACTGAAATATCAGTCTTGAGAAAAATCAGTAATTGTATTGTGTGCATTAGAATGATGATTTTAAGAGTTATTTCACAGACAAGGTATAAGCACAGACAAGGTATAAGCACAGACGAGATACAGAATAGAACTAACACCTAATGCATTTTTTTGTCCATCTCAGGAGGGCTGAGAGTGCCTTTACCATTTTCGTATCGCTTCCAACATTACCGATTCAGCATAGAATAAGATTACAACCTTAGTAGTGGTTGGAATTAGAAAGACTTAGAAAAGAATTAGAAGGACTTTAGGATTTATTTAGAAATGGAAGATGTACTGATCGACAAAATAAACTTGAGACTTTTCACGCCATCGCCTAATTAAATAAGCAAAAAATAGAGTCAGGCCATCCCCTCTACTCTTCGGCCTTACACGACCGCAAATTGAAAGGAAATTGCGGTGTAGGTAAATAGTTTAGACAAATGGTTTTCAATCAGCTGTCGATAATGTAGCAGGCTGATAGAAAAACAGGAAAATAAAGATTGTTTGGTCGCTTTGTTTTCTTATGTGTGTCAGCATTTAAGCAAATATTTAATAGCACGGACGTTAATTTCCAAATGACTCACATAATAAATTGTCATTGTAAAGGAAACCCAGGAAATGTATTAATATTTTTTCTGATTTAGAAAAGTGAAAAGTAAACATTTTTCTGTTAGTCCTGAATAATAAAAATAGTTTGTTGTATTTTACAAAATTGTTTGTTTAGTCCAAAAATTTCTGAATGAAATGAAAGAAAAGTATACCACCACAGATTAATAGCCACCGTTTCGGTACCTCGGAAATCGGCACGTGGCTCATTTGTTACCGGCTGCTCACGTGAGACTCGATCGTCGCCTATTGTTCATAGAAGAGTAAGTAAAATAGCCTTATTATAGAGTAAGTGCAATAGCTTTATTCTATTGCTATTGGCTGACTAATAACGAGGTGTCATAATTTCTCCTACATATTCCACTTCTAGACCCTAAGGACCGCCTGAAACCTCAAGTTTGCTTTTCCAATCTATACCTAACTCAATTTGTTATGTTCCTAACTCCACTTTCCTGCCTTATGTCGTATTTCCTTTATTTTCCCTCTATCCCCAAAACGTCCTTCAATAATCTTTTTCTTGTACTCTTTCACCTTACTTCTTACTTTCTTTTTCCTTGTAACTGCTTCTATCTTACTTTCCTACCTCCAGATATTATAACTTTTAGTCTCCCCACTATTCTCACATTGTACCTCTCACTCTCGGGTACATCTTCTATCTGGCAGAATTTCTGTCAGGAATTCTACGTATTTTTGTGCCATTAACGTTCCATTTGTAAAGGACGGTCCGATTATAACATTAAGAATATTGCACCAAACATTAAGACCCCACTCTCTTTGATGTTATATTTCACGAGGCCAACGTGGATTATCAACACATCAATAGGCAGCTTTTAAATTTACTGACCCATAATTAATAAATGTTACTTCGTCTGTGAATAAAAATAATGATTTAAAAATACCGGATCTTGAAGCAGTCTGTACTGACGAAAATTCATTCAATTTTGGAAGTCATTTTCGTGTAATTCTTGATACAAAGATGAATTAAACGGATGAAATCGATATTGATGAAGAATTCGTATCATGCTACTCTGACCGGTGCCTAAATGCTGAACGATTTTGCATGTACTAGTAGGTGGATCAAAATAAAAAGTTTATTTCACTGTTTGTTTGGTTTAGCTTACTTCTTACACGCTTTTTTTCTAAATTTTTAGTTTTTCTAAAAACATTGAAAATGCTTATAATAGTTTGAATACTAGGGTGCTTTTACTTAGGATATTTTCTATACAGCAGTTGAATCTGAACAGCATTTTGTTTACATTCGCAGTAGACGATTAAAATATCGTACTTTTAGCTAACTGAGAATGCACGAATAAATACGACCATAAATTACTGGAAACAAAGGACAATATTAGACATTCTCCAATAAAAACTTTATTGGTAAGCACGCATGTTGTATGTTAGAGGATTTATTTTTATAAGAATTACTTCGCAGAACGTCATTTTAAGGTTAGTATATTATAGATGAATGAATTTGTTTTTTTATCAGATACAATATTATAGTAATGGAAATATACAATTTCATTTAAAAAAAATTTGAATGATCTTAAAATCTCGGAAAATGTGGCCTTGAAAATAATCTTTGACATAGTATTAACCCCTCTGAAACGAATATTTTCTCTTTTACACATTTTCTTGTGTCGTTAAAAGCAATGATATATTTTAAGTTCTACTCTTACGTGACTCACCCTGCATATACATACATGTATGTATTCTTATAATTTTCAATTATTAATTATCGTATTGCTAATGAATATTCATATATTGTTATTTGTTCTTCTTTAAGTTCTGTACATTTATTGTGTATAAAAATACTTCTATATTTCTTAATGTATTTTTGTATTTATAATATTCTATTTGCAGAGTAATTTCCTTGTCTCACATATATATTTATCATTATAAAATGTCATTTTTACAAGTATTTGGTTAGATAACAAGTATTTTATATTTTATTT
>NW_017100242.1:3583351-3586450 GCF_001263275.1 Habropoda laboriosa
TAATTTTTAACTGAAAAATTTTAATTTTTAAAGACAATACGACTATGTAAATTGGGAATGTTTTTAGCAGCAATTTTAATTATTACAATAAGATTTTAACGCGGGTCTATAAACATTCTGTTTTTAATTTATATTTTTTTGTTTCCAAAATATTCGCAAATTACAAATAACATTTCATCTGTTTGGTAAATGCATTACAATGAAGAATGGAAATGTCTGTGAGCAATGAAGATTCATATAACTGTTAAAAAACAAGTTACTATCGTACATGATAGCTTTAATTTTATCTACCATCAAAGCTTATAATTTTCTATAAAACCTTGACAAACCATTTTACTATTCATTCAAAAGCCACATGGTATTATCATTTTACATATATAAACGAATGATTTAAATTTGCTTCCTAAACAAGTTTAAAAGTTAACAATATCATATGATTGGCTACATATATATGTCTTTGACTTAATAGTTAAAAGACTAATCACAAAATTAATGTTTTATACCTTTAAGTATAAAAAGAGGAACACAATAAACAGAAAGGAAAATATTTTAATCAATACTTGAAAATAATTTATAGCGTTTATCTATCGAATAATAGAAATATATCTCCTTTTTCGTGTGGAATACTAACAAGAATGTATTTAATACCCATTATGAATATCTAAAATAATTGTGTATAAATTTTTATAAAAAGGACGCATACCTTAAGTAGGTTTGTCATTTTTAAACACATTATAAGCAAAATCATTGACATTATTAACATTATAAATTCTACAAACAGTTCTGATATTATAAGTTATGTTTTTAGTAGTATTATAGCAAAGAAAAATGCTCGTGTTGTGTTATGTTACATAATGCATAAAAATTTTCTCTAACATATGTATGTACATTTTTACATACATACATATTACAATTATGAAGATATTTCCAACGTTTCTAAAGCATTCTAGAAAATTAGATTTGAAAAAAAAATTAAATTTTCATACTACATTTTTCACAGTTTATTTATATTGCAAAAATGGCATTATGCATTTAAAAATTCAACCATATTATCATTGTTGTCATCGACCATATTATTCGTAGTACCTTAATTATTCTGCACTGTAATAGCAATTTCATCTGTACGCAGTTTTATAATTAATTTTGCGTTTACAGTATACGTCCTATATTTATTAAATTTTAATCAATACAATGTTTAGTTCGCTTACGATGATAATTTCGTGCCAATTCATGAATAATTGTTACTAAAAAGTAACATACCATTAAAATTACAAATTTATCAAACAACCATGAAATTGTTGTTGCTCCATCCTGAAAATAAAATAGTGTGAATAGAATAATATTTATGAATATATAAATATATCATACATAATAAATGAAACTAATCATACCATTGATGTTTTATCGTGTAACTTTTTTTTCTGTTCAATAAGATATTTTTTTAATGGTCCTTGAAATTTTGAACCAATAAATGGCACAATTGCTAACAATTTTATAAATTTGTCTAGAAGTTCTTCATTGAAAGCTATAATTACTGCAAGTTGTTGAATGTGCATTTTAATAATTGCTTTTCCTATAAGTGTAGCTCCAAAAAATGTCCAAAAAGGAATTAAATAATGACCACAAGTCAAGCCAGCAAGATCAAATAATGGATTAGGAATCTAAAAAAATTTGTTGTGCTAAAAATATATTATGGCTTTTCACAAAATACCTATTTTGTTACTCACTACCACATATTTAATGTTTATATAAAAATCTTTTAAAAATATAAACAGTACAAGAGATATAAAAGTAAAATTAATACTTATAGAAATAATTTACTTACTGAAGCACAGGCAAGAATTCCCCAAAAACCTGCTTTTTGTACAAAACGTTTCATAATTAATTTTATATGTATTAATAATGATACATTTTCTCCATTTTCTAAAGCTTCTAGAGCTTCTAATTCTTTTAAATCTTCTTGATCAAATTTTTCAGTTCTACTATTCTTTCTGCTAGTTCTAGCAGCTCTAGCCATGAAATATGGTGGTAGTTCACCAAGGGCAGTACCAGCACCCCAAAGCATAGCTTCTATACGTACTTTTCTCATAATATTTAATACTCCTGCTGTCCACATTGGATCTACTGTTGTTGGACATATTATTTGATCAGGATATGGTGGTTCAGGAAAATTAAGAGCACCACATTCATATGCAGCCATAGTAACTGCTGCTATATGTGGTCCTAAATAAAGTACAAAAGTATGTAAGCCTGTACCAAGACCTACACTGGAAAGAACACCTAAACCTATCCAATACAACCACCAAACCATTTTTGTTTCCCATGCTTTTAAAATCTGAAAATATGAAAATATTTTATAACTTTAAAGACTGCTTTTAGGTCAAATAAATCAGAAACTATATATATGTTATGAGGAATTTTAATGTAATTATTTCATATACTTAAAATTTTTAAATATGTGAGCCATGTAAATGAAATATTGAATTAAAACGTTTGTTGTAACTAAATGTAATGTGTGAAATATAAAATGATTAAAATATAGTATCGATCGCGCAGTTTTTGAAATATTGAACCCTCTCCAGCTATGTCTACCCTGTATAATGTAAGATTCCTTACACTTTTTTTGCTCATTATTGGAAACATACCTGTTGATGTGGACCAGATATTCTGCTCAATGCTAGAAACAATATAACTATTGAAACCATACACCATACTGTTCTTCTATAATGCAATGCCTTTCTTCCTAAGTTAAATATATTATTTAAAAGTTCTCTGAGAAAGTAATTTAATGTAGTAATTGGATGCTGCCATAAAGTTAAATGATCCGAATCTACATATAATTCATTATTCAAATTATTCAGGTCTTCTAAGAGTGGTGCAGATAATTGTTTCTCTTCTATATTCTGTTGAGCACCATTAACAGGAATTGAATCCTTTACTCGTCGTACGGCAGTGGTATTTTCTAACATGATGCCCCCTATCTGATTATTCTGCAAGTAAGAAAAATAATTTTAACATATGATGTAAGTAAAATATTATAAAATGAAGAAAAAAACATAATAGTCATCTTAAGCATAATATAAATATGATAATATAATA
>NW_017100242.1:3586994-3587921 GCF_001263275.1 Habropoda laboriosa
GTTATTTTATTATTATAAATTAGAATAATTTTTTTTCATGTGCAAGTTACTAATGTTGTATGTGATATATAATAAAATAAAGTAAATTTTACAGTTTATTATGACATGATAGTACCTCTCTGTTATTATATTTAAGAAGTTACTCTTACCAGTATTAGGTTAATAAATTTACAAATTGGTAATCACATGCAATTAAATTTGATTTAAATTGGTACAATAATAAACAGCATAAAATATTTACAGAATGACTACATTCTATACCATATTTGTCCTGTTTCCTGAAATGGGCAGATGTTCTTTTAATAAGCCTTTAAATTATTTGTAATAAGCTGTAAAACTGGTATCACTGTAGTAGAACTTGTTGAGCTTCTGCTATCCATGTGAATAATACTGTCTTCAAAATTCTTTATAGTACTGGTAACACACCCACACTGGAAGCAGTGCTCATCTTTCAAACTACTTTCCTTCGTACCACCATCATATTGCATTAGCCAATCTGTACCATCAACTAATTACTGACATTGTTATAGTCATTGAAGAGTGAAAGTATTTTAATAATTTCTATGTTTCAAGTATTGGTTACTAATAATTTCTATAACATAAACTGCAAAAATTAATATTTGAACGATTTTAATATAAAGAATATATATAATTTCATAATTCATACCATACTATATTACGAAATAAAACATTTTCAGGTCAAAGATTAAGAAATACATAACAAATATAATAAACAACAAATGTAACATAATCTAATTTTTTCTCAGTTTTACAAAAAATTGGAACATTAAATATTTACTGAAATATTTCAACTTATGCTTAAAACAAAATAAAAATTTATATTACATTAATAAACATAAATATAGATATGTAACACTACACATACAAATATTTAAATGTAAACGTATACATTTAACATATAGAATT
>NW_017100242.1:3588189-3592871 GCF_001263275.1 Habropoda laboriosa
TCTTACTCATAAATTGCACGTGAAACTGAGCTACAAGAACATATTCGAACTTCGAAAATTTATTTCGTTTTCTAATAATTAATGAAAAAATACATGCAAAAACTATATTTTAATTAAATATATATTCAAAATACAAACAAAAATCCAATATCTTTTTATAAAAAAATCGAATAGAATACAATTAGAATTACCTTTTAACCTTAAAATTCAGGTGTGTCTAAGCGTTGAGTCAATAAAAAACAAGTTTCTTTTAAATCATCATGAAACGTACATTTAAACGAAAAATAAATTACTTTATAATATCTCAAAAGATTAGTAATTATCATGTGCACTGAAGGAAGTTAATGTTTTTACTTAACTTAATTAATTAAACTGTCAACTCGACAGTAACACATGTCTTACATTCATGTGCACGACTCACTGCACTTCCTATATATAAACTATACAAGTCGAGTACGAATAACCTACGTGTATAAAAATGCTTAATCATTGGTCTCTTCAGTTAGAATAAAGATATACATCGTTTTCTTCAATTAATATCAGTTAGAATAAATTCCCCTATATGATAGTAATATTATCATATTAAATTCTGTATGTGTCGTGAATTTCATCGATCTTTGTCGAAACCCTAGACCGAACACAAACACAGCGAAGATCCTATGTGAAATGGAGTACGATGCGTAAAAATCATTTTGATACCAATTCCACCTCCAATTCCAACTTAATTCCAATTCCAACCACTACTAATGTTGTAATCTTATTCTATATTAAATCGGTAACGTTGATAGCAACACGAAAATAGTAAGGGTCTTCTCGGCCCCAAAACCTCAGACAAAAAGTCCCATAAGATGCAAAGTCTATCCTATACATCGTCTGTGGTCTTATACTGTCGCCGCTTGAGGGAAAGTTTTTGTGTAGATAGATAAGTGGTTTTCAACCAACTATCGGTAATGTTGCGTGTTGATAGAATAGGAAACCAAAAAGATTATCTGCTCGCTCTGTTCTTCTACCTGGGTTGGCGCACAAGCAAACATTTAATAACACCTACATATAAAAATTTCATACAATGGAGTCTCCTATAACGACTTAATTCGTTCCAAAACGTATACATACAAAATATATACATACATATAGCTACGTATAGCATTTAATATATGTATACGTATAATTATCAATTTACCGACACCCAGTAAACGCCGCAGCCACTTCGACATAAACTGTTGGCCGGCTAGTATCAGAATGATTTTCGCACATCTCACTTGCGCATTGTATGCCATTTCACATAGGATCATCGCCGCTGTGTGCTTGTGTTTGTTCTAGGGATTCGGTAAAGATTAATGCACTCATTGTAAATACATATGTACGTAAACATAGTCATGGTGAATTCAGATAAAGGTTCTACCATTTTTCTAGATATTTGATTTGTACTTCTAAACAAATCTTTCACAGAGTTTCTCAAATAATTATTACAGCGGTCAATGTATTTATGTTCACTGAATTTATGTGTTTTATCACAAGACGTTAATCACAGAGAGTGCAAACGTGCACTTCTTGTACCTTTACACAACCCAAGGCAGATAATATACTAACCACTATTAACTTCAAAGCTGACAATAACGTTGCAATGTAAAATTTTGTGTTTACATTGAATGACCAATGAAGTTGCATTTAAATGTTAAATTATAACATATATTAGTGAATATTATTTGAATAACTATAAGCTCTGTGCTGATTTTGCGTAAAATAGTGTTATGTTTAATATTAATTTATTAGAAAAAGGAACAAAATCGAAATAAAATTTTTATAAATATAAAATGAAAAAATGGCAGATATTTTAACTCCATTTGTATACTGGGCTCAAACAGAAAATCAAATTACATTAAAGGTAGATTTAACTGATGTTAAGGTATGGTATACCAAGTTATATTTTTTAGGATGTTAATGTTGATATGGATGAGAAAAAATTAGAAGTTATAGCTTATGGACAAGGTGCTAGAGGTCTTAATAATTATAGATTTAACTTGGATTTACATTCATCTATTAACACTGAGGTAACATTTCTATTATTAATAAGAAAATATTTTTGTATGTAGGTGTGGCAATGTTTAGGTAAATGTTATGTATAATTCTTGATGACGAATTTTTCATAATGATAGGTTCTAGTTATAGACTTTGATGTGGTAAAGTAGTAGGATGCAACTATTAAGTATTTTTAAGAAGTTTAATCTCAAAGTTGAAGAGCTCTATATTTGTATATCTGATGGAGGCTTTGTTGAAGTTACAGATTAAATAATTGATTTTTATGTGCATAGAACTCAATTTCCTTTTTCTTTCTTTCTTTTAAATATACAGTTTGTATTATTAAAATGTATTTACTAATGTTTGTTGTATAAATTTAACTATAGAAAAGAAGTATTAAAAAAAAGAAAAATAGAAAGAAATAGCATCTATGACAACGAAATCTTAATTACCCACATAGAATTTAGTTATACAACCACTACAAGTACCTTTGACACACTTTGTATGAGATATACAAATATGAAAATTTTTATTTCGAGAATCAATTTTTTTAAAATTAGTTGAGAGATAGGTTTAGAAGTAGGAGATGCAGAAGAAATTGTAACATCTCGCTGTTGATCAGCCAATAGCGATAGAGTAAGGTTATCGCACTTACTCTTTCACGAGCAAGGATGGGCAAAGTTCAAGCCTAACGTGAGTAGTCGGTAACGGATGAGCAGTCGATAATAAAAAAAAAAGATGTAAGACCGAAGAGTATTCGGGATAGCGCGTCTGCCTGTTTTTCGCTTATTTTGGATCTTTGCTTTGCCGATCTGTGCACATATATGTTAGTCCTTTCTATGTCAAATTTACTTCTGTAATTATAACTATTTGATATAAAAAGTAAGTTTCTTCAGAGATCATGATCAAGTTGCGTTTATCAAGTAATCTTTCTTGATGAGAAAGATAATTTTCTATTATCATACAACCTTAGACTAACGTACTTTCCAAACATATTCTTCCGTTTACATTCAATGTATTGTGAAGAGACTTACTTTTGACCAAACGCTTGTAAATACAAAAGTAGATTTTACGAAAGGATTAATTTTAGGACCTATGTATGTTGATTAAGCATTTGGTGAATAACAAAAAATACAAACAAACAAAGTTACTTTGGGAAAAATCACCAAACATAAAAGAATAAATATCATAGAAATAAGATAAAGAATAAAAGATTTTGTTTTCGAAGTCCATCATTTGTTGCCGGATGAATTTCGGCTTTTACATTTTGCATGTAACATATATTAATGATTTTTTAGGTTCATATGTTTTGTAATTTACTTTTGAAATACACTTATTTACAATAAAAACAAAACATTCTTTATATTGTAAACGTAATTAATAAGAATGATTCATTTTTTATTATTACAGGACAGTATGTTTAAAGTAATAAATCGACAAGTAAATTTTACATTGAGAAAAAAGTGTTCTGCTTGGTGGCCAAGATTAACCAGTCAACCACAAAAGCCATCATGGTTAAAAATTGATTTTGATAAATGGACAAGCGAAGATTTAGACGACAATGAAGACGAAAAGCGGGATATATGCAATGATTATCCTGGCATGTATGACAAACTTCATAAAGAAGAATTCGGTTACGAAAAAGGTATACATACTTCGTTAAGTATGCCCATGCTGGACAATACATTTTGGACCGTATATGTTGCGTTCGTGACAATGAACGTCTTAAAGAATGTTTTAAGTTACATTATAATTGAAATAGATTGTGATATTAATTTATGATTATTTATTTGCAGAGGATTTCAAAAAGGTATATCTTATTATTTATAATCTTTGTCAATTTGTTGGTTTTATCTACATTCTTATTGTAATGGGAATCATGTATTCGCGAGATGGACCAGGTGGGTGACTATATAAGTAGTTTATATAAAATCAATTAGTTCTAACAATAACTAAACTATAATTAAGTATTAAATTTTTTATTTTAGCTTCTATGAAAGAAACTTACACAACTGTTGGAAATGCAATGAAGTTTATACAACTTTTACAGTTTCTAGAAGTTATGCACTCATTATTTGGTTATACTAAGAGCAGTACACTTGTGTCATTTGTACAAGTAGGAGGCAGAACATTTATTTTATTTAGTATGATTGAAGCTGAACCCCGTATGCAAACTAAACCAGTTATTTTTTATCTTTTCCTTGTTTGGAGTACAGTAGAAATATTTAGGTACCCATATTACATTACACAATTATTGAAAATAGAAATTTCATTTTTAACATGGTTAAGATATACAATATGGATGCCTTTATATCCATTAGGCTTTCTTTGTGAAGGAATTATAATACTAAGAAATATTCCATATTTTGAAGAAACACAAAAATTTACCGTTTCTTTACCAAATTCTTGGAATTTTGCATTTCATTTTCCATCATTTTTAAAAATATACTTATTAGTATTTTGTTTACCTCTTATATATATGTTGATGTCTCGTATGAATCAAATGCGTTATAAAAAATTATGCAAGTCTAAACTAAGAAAAAAGTATGCATGATTTAAAAAATAATTTAGGATTAACAAATTAAGCTACTAGAAAATTTAATTGATGGTTCAATTATTCATTATATAATTCATTATAGAATTCATGAAATAAAGAAGTAGTA
>NW_017100242.1:3592995-3594187 GCF_001263275.1 Habropoda laboriosa
AAATATTAAAAGCATTTTAAATAATAATTCAATGATTTTTAAGTTATTTTTCAACACATTACGTGTAATTTTATGTCCAAGTATCAAATGCAGTATTTAAAAAGTTTGTAAAAAGATATTAAATGAAATGTTTAAATTGATTTACTGAATTGCCGTGTTTCACAAATTTTGGAGTTTCCAAAGAGCCAAATTGAATGTGGCTCTGAACCTCAGCTTCGTTGATAGGCCACTTTACGGTGATAATTCCATGGGATTCCCACGTATCCATCAACCGAACACTTCCTCTGATCATTGTGTATTACGCCTTTAACATAGTGCAGTAAAAGCAAAACGGGAGGAAGTCTCAATGCACTGGGGAATCTTGATTTGTAATTGTAAAAATTGTAAAAGGCCAATCAAGGTGTTCTAAACACAACCGGAGTCGAAAAGACCACGAAGACTCCAACAGATAGTAAGCATCTCGCACTGATCACTACAACCCCAAGTAGTGACCGTTAAATATTGAAAAACAACCATTCGATGAACACGTGTCTCTGCAAGTGTTTGTGTACAAACATCAATACATGTTTGAATACGTCTCCCGATATCATCTTGTGTGGCTATAAACATTTCTAAAGTGACACTTTTAACATCATGCGATCAGAGCGAGATGCCTATATTACTTTATCAAATGGAATATACGTTTGCGTTTCGTCGTTGTATTTTTCAATAAAATCATGTATAATACGAGGTCATTGAATTCATGTCGTTACGCTCTATCCTTTTGTAGAAAAAAATATACTGTCATTTAAAAAATCCAACTGACCTTGAAGTGACCTTAATGTTAACATTTAACGAACTTTCATCTGCATGTCTAGTGTCTCCCTCTATCTCATTTAATCCCTTAAAAGCAGATTTTCCAATTAACGTAATTTTCGAAATATTAACATTTATAGATTAAAATGGGTCACCCGTATATACATATAATTCTTTCTTGTTTATGGTAAACAGAATTTCAGGAGATATAATATCCATTTTAGGTGGTTTGGTGCTTTGTCTTCTTGCATTAATCTTGAAATGTAGTGTTGCAATTTTCCTTCTTTCTAGATGTAATGATCATTGCCTATAATTAATTTTTTGTAGCCTATCTTCACTTGTTTCTTTTTTTCTTTCTCGTCTATTTTTATATTACTTAAAATATTAATTACTAGTT
>NW_017100242.1:3594333-3599177 GCF_001263275.1 Habropoda laboriosa
ATATACAATACCTAACATATATAAAAGTATATCAATAAAAAATGTTTTTTACATTTCTAAATTTTACATTTAGTAATCAGTAAACCACATATCCGGTTTGAAACTACGAACAATTTTTGTTTACTATGCGGTGAGACGTAGCACGTGAAGTTCTGTGGTTTAATTTAGAAAAGAATTCTAAGTAATACTAATTTAACACTTTTTAGTTTTTGGTAAAATGGACATTCTTGAATTAAATGTGTGGAAAGGCGATTGGGGTTTACCATCGGTTGACGTGGAATGTTTGCAAGTTTTGGTATGTAATTTGTATACAGGTTATGATTATGTACATTGTCACAAGCGTTAGGAATCACGGAATGTTTTAATTTTTGATGATTAATATTTTTAATGAAACATTTAAATAAGATTTATTACTTTTAAAATATTAAACTATATCTTTATATAAGCATAAGTGTTTGTTTTAATTAAGATACAAATTTTTAAATAACGATTATATGTAAATATTATTTGATAAAATTAAATATACGTTTGGTGTCATTATTGTATGACACAAAGACTTTGAATAATTAATTTCCTTGTCACCAAATAAAAGTAGGCTTTTATATTAATATTAACTTTTTCATTTTGCATTAAGATATATACAAACAAATATAAATCATTTATATTGACATACAATTTCATTGTGACATAGGATACATTCAATTTCTTTAATGTTCAATAATTGGTAATTTATGTTTAATTGCATCTATTGTGTTAGTAATTAAAAGTATTCGAATAAGTATTTTAAGTTAAATGTATGGTTTTATTGCTTAGTCCTAATGATTATATAAAATAATATTTTGATATTTAAATGTTTGTTAGACATTATTAAAAGTATACATACAATGTTCATTTCTTCATTATTGAATGAGTTCAATTCTAATTTATTTTGTTCATATCATTATTGACATTTAACATACTAGTGTTAAGTTTAATATACTACATAAACTATCTTATAAAATTATGTAAAAGGTTTTTGCATGTACTTATATAAAAAGAATTAAATTACTATAACTCTGGGAAAATGTGTTCAAAGTTTAGCACATATTGTTTTAGAAAAAATTAAAAATTAAAAGTTTAAAAATTTGTACAGTAAAAAGAATTTAGTTTATAAAGTATGTTACATTTTTTAGTGACATTTTTATTGATAACTTATAAGAGACTAAAATCATGTTGTAGATGATACTATCTACTAATTCATATTTTGTTTCTTTTCAGTTTTAATGTTAATATTTTTTTATTACATTACATTACCATTTTTATGATTTTTATTATAAGAATATTTCTGATGAAAGTATTTAGGTTTTATATTATTATTTTTTATCATAGCAGTGTTTAACATTAACTACTTATTTCATTTTTCGTATTACTGCTTTTCCTGATTCGTATTATTTTTTGCGTCTATGTGGGGTGTACAGCAACAGATGTGAGAAAATTTATGGAGTGATTCTAGATAACAGAATAAGACAAAAATCAAGAATAAAAAATTTCAAGCTCAGTTTTATTTTTAAGTTAATAACAATTAAAAATTAGTCTGGACAATTAGTGTCAACGATTCATCCGACATCAGCGAATGTAGGATAGTTCAGCAAGGGAGGTTCAATATTCAATCACAAAATTAATGCAGCATGATTTCTAGCTTATCTCTTAGAAGTCATAGAACGGAAACCTACAATGTTCGTCATCGTAAATAATCTTGCAGCACTTTATGAAGAAAATTTTCGATTAAACATTAATCTTGTCTACCCCTTGAAATTCACAAACGTACTTAAATAAATAATTTATAAGTACACACACTGTGACTTTTCACAAACAGCGTACATATACTGTAGTATTGTTTCGTCCGCAAGTACCCATACAATTCACAAACATTGATTGAGACTCTTGTAAACGACTAGAAATATGATCATATTATTTAAAAATAGTAATCACGCCGAATGGCTACTTTTCGTTTTCGTTGCTAAGCATTTATTTCTTTTATAGGTTTATGCTAAAATTAATGGTATACCTTTAAAAGTAAATACTTCTGGTAATCCATTCAAAACACCTAATGGCAAATTGCCCGTATTAAAAAGTAGTATTGGTACGTTCGATACAGCCAAAGCTATAATAGAATATTTCAGGCAACAAAATTATAACGCGGAATACCAATTAAATGGAAAACAATGCGCAAAAGTTTTGGCTTATGATACAATGTTAAAGGAAAAATTATTTCCAGCCCTACAATTCATTTGGTACGTAGATTTTGTATTATTTTGTATTTTGGTAGAAAGGTATTGTAACACAAATATAAAATACAATAGGTTTGTAATAAATTCGTGTTTAATTCGTAAAAACGCATTCGAAAATCATAAATTTCGACTTCCATGAAATTTTAGATTTTGTGAATCCCTCTTTTACCAAACGAAGGTCACTTCAGGTCACAATAAATTTTTAATGGAAGTATTGGGGAAAAGTAGTGGGGAGGAAAAATTCAGGGTTAAGTTAATATTTTATAACGGAACTATAGCCTAGCTCAATTGTACGGAACGCCCTGTATTGTATGATATAAAATTAAAATTGGAATGTTAATATTTTCAGGTGGTTAGATGAAAGAAATGTAAATGATTTAATAAGACCTTGGTATTATCGAGCATTGCCCTTCCCATTAAACTTGTATTACCCAGGAAAATTTGAACGGCAAGCTCATGTTATGTTTGAAACTTTGTATTCTGTCAAAGATGATATAACTGTCATGGAAAACAAGGTAATTGATAATTTGACTTGGTAAAAATCAGTTACTTTAATATTAATGTTGAATGAAGTAATCACGTATGTTCTTTATTTCTGATATTTTTCGTTTGTTTCATATCGTTTTAGTTTTTATCTCTTATAGTTAGTACTACCCATATATTTTCATTATTTCTTCTTTTATAAAATTGTCCTCATGTGGATCATCTATGATTCGTAATTAACTCTAGCCAGTAATTTGATTCTCATTTCAGTACTCCTCGTGCATTTTAATTGATCTCCTTAATACGTGCCAATAATTCGACTCAACAGTAAACGACTAATTTGCGTATACTGGGCCAATAACTTATTAAACAGAACATTAAATTCGCAGTCGCACCGAAAATTTTGTTTGTAATTCCTTTTGTGACCTTGAAAGACTTGTTGTAGGTCATTGAATTCGTTTTTAAAGTGATTCTGTTCAAAATTTCCATCGTGAAATTTGTTAAACCAACGTTCATATTCACTATATTTGCGAATGTATACAGGGAGTCCCATGCAACTGGGCCAAGCCACACCTTTAAAACGATAGAAGGTAGAAAAAAATTTCATTAGTCAAAATTAAATGGTTTCGAATAGTGCATCGTGTTGTGTATATCTCTGTTCCGAAAGTGGAAGTATTTCAAAAATTTCAAGGTCACCTCTATTTTTTTAAATAGAACTATATATTTTTTTATATACCAATTGATGTTTTTTTCTTATTTACTATAATAAAGTATTAAGGCACTTGTGCCGAATGGTTATATTATAAAGATACTTCAATAACATTAAATGAATCTAACAGGTGTACTCAGAAGCACAGAAATGTTTGACACTACTATCTACAAGTCTTGGAGATTTAGACTATTTTCTGGGTACAGAACCGACTGTATTGGATGCTATTATATATTCTTATTTGGCACCATTGCTTAAAGCTCCTTTACCAAATCCAGCTTTACAAAATCATTTGAAAGCTTGTACAAATTTAGTACAATACATATCACGCATATCGGAAAGATACTTTAAGGATGAATGTCGAGAATATAAGACTAAAGAAAATGTACGGGATATGAGGAGATACTCAGAAAATGAGTTTCCTAATAAAAGAAGAAATCAAATTTTTGCTGGACTTTTTGCTGCTTTAGTAATGTCAACTTACGTCTTTTCAACTGGAATATTAGAGGTAAATATTTTTTATGCAGTACAATTAATTTCATTATACATTTAGAGAAAACGCATTTTTCAGCGATGATAACTATTTATCGGATTATCTTCAGCTATACATTGGATTCTTGGTAAATCATTTAGTTATTACATTAGGGTCGCCAATGCGGAGGTAAATCATGAGACAATTTGACAAAAGGAATTAGTTGAACGCAATAATAAAACACCAATAAAAGAATTTCTTCTTATTCTTTCGTTCCATTTTTTGATGGAATACGCGACTACCTTTGCTTCCCCAGGCGCATCCCTAAATGCGCCTGTGTAAATGCATTTGCGTTCACGTCTATCTGTCATTTGTTACACATAGTAACGCTTTTTTATATCTTAGAAAATCATATTCGAATAAAGAACTAAACGTACTATATGTATGTGCCAATATTCCTGGAGAAGTTAAGATATACAGTTTATTATTTATTACATTTATTAGAAATAAATAATCGTTTTAATAAATTTTTTATTATGCCAATGATGTTAGAAGTAGAAGCTGATAAAAATTTCTCAGAGACATGTAACAGGAAAAAGTTATCTTTGAGTTCTTTTATGTAACTGGATTCAGTAATGATCTCAAGTCCAACATAGGTATACTTATAACAGGATCTACTAAAAGCCAGAGATATTCTGTCCAGCAGATTTTCGCATATGATTGTTATATAATATTTGACATTTAACATTTGAACAATAACGTGTGTTAAAGGTATCAGTAAAGGACAATGAAATTTTGGATATAGCAGCAGAGGATACATCTACTGACGATGAGTAAGAACTTTGGGAAAATAAAATCTTTTCCTTTGTTAAAAAGACAATTTTTAAACATTAATGTAATTTTTAATATT
>NW_017100242.1:3599208-3604437 GCF_001263275.1 Habropoda laboriosa
AGGATGCCTGATGTAGCTTGCTGTATTTCCTCTAGAAAACTTGCAGAGTTGTGAATAGTAGTACCACCTAAAATAATTTTTATTCCATGGTTTTGTTTATTTAAATTATAGACAGTTAGACTTTCTTCATACGTTGTTCCTCCAATCATAAAAACAATGATATCTTGAGGCCTAAAAAGTAGTAGGTTTATAATTTTCTTTTCTGATTTCATTAAATATTTAATTTAATTAAATAATGTCTCATATAAAATTACCTTTTTGACATCAATGTATTTCCAAGATAAGGAAATGTTTGTAAACTTAGCTTTCCTTTTATTAAGTCTTCAAGTGTTTCATTTAGTAAAGGTGTATGTTGGGTATAAATATTATCCACTCCATTTAAACCTTTGAATAATTTTTTCGTAATTTTGACTACTGATTCTCGATCAAATAAATTACTTTGTCTTGCATTAATTCCACTATATTCTAGTATGTTATATACAAGCTAAAATAGTATTTTAAAGTTATTAATTTATATGTTTGTATTAAACTCGTAAATGAAATTATATTAAATTCAATATACCTTAATATGTCTTTCTGAAACACCCCTAAGTTTTAATAAATTTAACAAACCATTAATATCATTGTTGGTATGTTTTTCATAATGAAGTGCATAAAGCATGACTAATTTTACACAATCCATTTCTTGTACTTGTTGACTGTTAATAAGTTCTCTTATTTTTTGCAGCTATAACAAAAATGTAATTCACTTTTGTGTTATAATTATTAGGATATAGTTATGTAAGTAACTAATAACACATTAATTTTATTATACCTGCATGGAATGGTCACTTTGACAACTAAGTTCTTGTTCCAATTCTGATACTTTTAATAAATTACGTTTTCCCACAATTGAAGATAGATCTTCAAGTAATGTTACATGTTTTGCTACAGCTCCTGACAGTTTCTTAAATAATGGATAAGTTTCTACAAAATTTTTCATATCAGCTATACTTTCTAGTTTTTGATGTTTCTTAGCTTTTCTTTGAAATTCATCCATCAATTCCTTTATTGTTTGTCCAATTTCACCAAAGTTAAGATACAAATTCTATTCAAACATATTTTTATTGAAAAAATTAAAAATTGGAAATGGTACGACATAATCAATAAAAATAGTAATAATAATGACATATATGTTCTTACATTTGCAAAAAATTCATCATGTTCTGCACTAAGAACGACTTCTTGTAATTCTTTTGAAATACCTTTCACGTGTGATAAATTGACACGATTGTTAGTAATAGTTAATAATTCATGAACCATTGCTTGGTAAGTCCACTGATGCAATAATGGTGTAACAGGATCATCTCTTCTGTCAAGTACTAGCAAAATTGGACTAGAATCTTGTCTAAATTCGAATGAATTTGATTCTTTATTCAATACTTCACGTACTCTTTCTGCCAATCGTTTTGCCATGTCAGAACTACTTTGATAACGTATATAAGGACATCTTTTAAGCGATAATAACACCGAAATTATGCCTAAAACGGTCCTATGTAGTTGAACTGGATTCCATAACAAACCTTAATAGAAAAATAAAAATTTTATTGCTTCATACAATATTTTGTTGCTTATTAATTATTTTTATTTTAATTACTGCATATTATGAAGTATTATACTTATGAAATTCATAAAAAGTGCATTACCTTGTGAACATGTAGAAATTCCAAGCGAAAATAAGTGTGGGCTTATAGCTAAATAATCTGCATAATATTCATGAATCTCTCTCACTACTTCTTGTTCATCACTTTCAGCCAAAAGTTTGATATCAGCCTTTGCAATAATATTACTGAAATCTAAATAATATCACGATTAATTGAATAGTTAATCGAAATACTATTATCAACATATCACAGTTTAATAATATTTATTTATAGTAAATTATGTTTATGCAAAATACATAAAAATTGTGTACAAATAATATTGAGTAACTCTATGTTCAACCTGTGATATCTCTATCATTAATACCATATCTCATCACACATCACGTCACACACATCATGTTTACACTTGTTACGGTTCCGTACAAAATTCTCTTTTTTACGCTTTCATAATTATTCATCGACTGGAATGCGATTTAATAACGCAAAGCATCGTGAGAAATCTCTAATCGATCACAGACTCAGCCTTTTATACACAAAAAAAATTAATCCTTTTTTTTAGGCACCGCGGATAATTGTTAATATAACGCATTCTTTCTTTGGAACCAACGTGGTCCAATAACAGAGTAATTCAGATATGCAACAAGTTGTGTCGCTCCTCGGAGCCCTTAAATATAAACCGGGTGCTCAGTATGCGTTTAAAAAGTGTGAAGTACCGTATGAAAAAATTTCCCATTAAACACATATATTAGGTCAATGGATTCGAAATATTGCACATGCACAGTGTCGGTCAACGAATTGAAAATCATTGTAATATTTTAATTATATATTTTTTATTTTATTTTTATATTTATTAATGTACAATTATTATAGCAATGCCTAATATTTAATGGTTTACAATTTTTTAAACAAATCCTTGACTCTATTTTAACATAATTGAATAACATATATAGCAATTAAAAGATTATTATGATTACTTACAAATGTAGTAGGTACCATATTTAGGGTATCGTAATTCGTTGCAGAGGTATTCAATATTTTCTTTGGTTGGTCTTATAAAAACTATACATTTTAAATGCTTTAAACCTTCACTACGAACATTTGAATCAATTTTTTCAAATAAATAAACTTCTTTCATGAATATTTCCGATTGACTGTATACCGAACTTACTATACTTATCTGAAAACATACAAATTTTCGAAAATTAACACTCACACATACATATTTGATTATACTGTTTATGAAATGAGAAAGAAAAAAAAGTTAATTCCATCCCTTATCCCATTAGAGTTACAGGATCAGAATTCTAGGTAACAGCAAATGCATATCTAAGAAAATTTCTCTTCAACTTAAAGTTAACAGTAATTAAATATAACCTTGTATACGCACTCATTGTTATCACTAATTACTATAGCATCCTTCATCACTCTTTCTCTTTGAGATACATGCACAACACGTACACATAATTCGTTAAGCCTCAAATACTCTTTATTCCCACCCCAACAATTTAAAAATCGTTTATCGTTACAATTATTGGTTATTCTTTTGAAAGAGAATGTGAATAAATATGCAAAGCAAATATATACATATAATACGTAAAGATAATGCGTTTAAAGTCCGTTACCTTATTCCAATCTTGACCAATATTTGTACGAGCAAATTCTCTTCTACTTTCTTTATGCCGAAGTAAAACTCGTGGAGCCTTCGCTAAATTTTGTCTTTTTGTCTTTCTTGTTTATTCAGATAACTCTTCCATGTGGCATTATGAACAGAAAAAATTCTTTTGTATTTATGATGCATTAACTAAAACAAGACTGACAAAACCCCACAAAAATTTAAAACGGGGAACCCCACGGCTCAGTTCTCAGTATCGCGTTCGTTCTAATAGGGATCAACGATATCGCAAGAGAATTAGTGTTCCCAGTCAAAGCCCGTTTATTCGCAAACGACCACACACTCTCACGCAACGGAAAAAATCTAGACACCATAACAGAACTTTTAGAAAAATCTATAAATAATCTCCAGAAATGGTCTAACAAATCTATGTCTAATGGTCTAAAAAAACGTATCCATTAGAACATACCAAAACTTTATATGAGTAACACTGAAATAAAATTCGTAGAGAGTATCAAACTTCTTGGACTCATCCTTGACAAAACATTTCAGAGACCTTCATTGGCTCATAGCTCGTAGCTAGTTTGGGTTTTGCTGCCTTTACAATGTAGTAAGCAGAATGAGCTAGTTTTAATCTTTTCACGGAATATTTTATATTTGAAAAATATCCCTAAAAATGTCTTCAAATTATGAAGAAATAGATGCAGATCTATTATCAGATATAGATCAATAATATCGATAGTGACAGCGATAATGAATCGTCAGATAATGGAAGTGATATTGTGGTGAGAAGATTTAGAAATGTACAAAGATCGATAATTAGTGATTCCGACGATGATCCGTTAACGTATTCCGTTAGCGGATGTCATAAACCGTATGTGCTAGACAAAATCACACAAGAGACTGTACTAAAACTCCCAACAC
The DNA here is from genome assembly GCF_001263275.1 of Habropoda laboriosa. Lineage (NCBI taxonomy): Eukaryota > Metazoa > Arthropoda > Insecta > Hymenoptera > Apidae > Habropoda > Habropoda laboriosa. The sequence goes on from NW_017100242.1 coordinate 3,603,388, forward strand.
CCCTGCTAAATGTTTTAACTGACAGGGGAAAACATCTTGCAAATTATAGCCAATGTCTGGCACTCTTAGCCTATCTGGCCAAAAAATTAACACAGCAATCAACACTCTAAAAAATGCACAAACCATCAAATATATCTCACCCACAGCCTGTACATAAATCAAAACCTACACACAAATAACTTCTCAAAAATCAACAACATCCAAACAACTGCTCTCAAACAATTCAGAGAATATCAACAACATATTTGAATCTATAACACAAATTAAGACACTATACAACCTAAAAACTTAACTTAATAGTGTTTAATTTTTAAAATTACATTAACATTTCTTTCTTTTTAATTTTAGTAAAGTCTTATTATTGTCTGAATACTTTTGTCACTTATAATTTTGTTTTTTATTGAAAAATATATTTGTCTTCACAGTTCATTAATTCTACTAAAATGACTTGTTTTATACTCTCCACTATAATTAGTTGATTACTTAATGTAACATCAATGGTATCCCTAATACAAGTATCACAGCAAAAACACATTTGCCTGGAAACATTTGTTATACAGTATTGTATATGTATATATAAATTATGGAAAAATACTATTTTCAATAAGGTAATATTTACAGACGTTTTTTATGACTCTTTTAAGTATTATTATGGAAAGAGAAAAAAAATGAAAAGCATTACTTAAAAATGATTTTAACCCTTCCATAGTGGAATATGGGGCAAAGTAAAGTAAGTTGTAATGTGGGAAACGGTCACAATATATCTGACATGTCCCAAATTATATGATATTTAATGTAATTATCAACATTTATCATGTATAAAACAGTTAAAACTATAAATTCCTATATTTAGAAGTGACAATGTAATTACTTTATATGATAAGATACAAATTTTTAAGTTTTTTTCTTTTATAGTCTTCGTCAGTTTATTATAAGTTAAATGTAGCAAAGGGTTAATCATGATAAAGACAGTAATATAAAACACTCATTATTATTAATTTATAAAATTAAGAAAAACAATAATGAAGTGCTGATATTTAAAGGTGATAA
>NW_017100242.1:3604797-3607316 GCF_001263275.1 Habropoda laboriosa
ATCCATCAAAAGAGCCTTCATACCAGGACCACTGTCTTCTGTCATTCGAGTAATATAAAATTTTAAAGCAATTATTAAATTCATTTTATCTTACTCTTGTAAACTTTTGAACGCTTTTACATATTATAAATCTGGTACAAGTTATATATTTAATCAGCGGATATTACAAAATACAAAATTACTTTATATCACAAAATACACTTCATAAATGTAAACACCAGCCTTCACGCTATTCTTATATATAAGTATTATTAATCGTTCTAGTTACGAATTTTGTAGGTTCATACAACCAAGATTAAAGGATGGAAGGAACATAGGGAATAAGTGTAGTAACTTGATTGGTTGATTTCATTTTTCCTTATTTTATAATTTTTGCATATGTTTATTAAACAATGACTACGAACAAATTCAAAGTATTCTATTATATATATATACGTACATTCAGATCACAATTTTACAAGTATTAAATAATTACAATACAGATTATTTTGTGCATAGATATGGTAAGTCTGTTCTTTAGTTTTAATAAATTTAATGATATTAGATTATTATTTCGAAAAAGAAGGAACATGATTCTTTCTCCATTTTTCAAAAAAATTTATTTAACCAATCCACGTGTGGCTCATTAGCCTAAAGAAAGAATTTATCATAACGTAATCAAAATTCAACTTAGAAAAAACCAAATATTCAATTTTTGTTTTCTTAACTCTAAAACTATGAAAAGTTTCCTTTCTTGTTGGTTATATCTCCAACTGCCAATCATGTTGCTTCATATAGTCTCATAATTACGTAAACAATCATGGATACTGAGGGAAGAAAAGAAGTAGTATTGTTAGAAGAAATTAATGTGAACAGTACTTGGGAAATGTTACAGAAAGTATTTTTATCAAAATAAATCATTTTTATTCAATATAACCTCACACTATTTATTCTTAGTTTTGAAAAAACTAACCAAGAGCCATTAGATGTACAAGCACAATAACTTCTGAAAAGGAAAAGTTAGTAGCAACAGTCCGTCAGTTAATACAATAATATTACATTATAAATATTTTCTTGGTATTTATTATATAGACAGGAATTTATAGATAGATTATTGAATAGAAGACTCCTTCACATCCAAAAGAACTATTAAAAAAAAGAAAACTAGAACAAGGAAATGAATATGTAGATGCAAAAAGAAATTTAAATTTGGAATATCATTAATTTCGCATTAAACTTTTAATGTTAAAATTACATCTCAAGTAAAATTTTTAATATTACAATATAATTATAAAGATTGATGGGGATTTGTAAAAGAACTTATTATTTAATTTATAATGTTTTGAATGGAAAGAATTTGTTATATTTGTACTCGTAATCGAATTTGAAATGTATTATTTCAACGAAAAAGTTTTTAATTCTACGTCACTAAAATTTAACATTTTGTAGATTTAAAAATATGCGCGTAAAACTATAGTAAGAGATTACCTTTCTATGTGTAGTTTATAAACGTAGGTGAGACGAGGAAAAACTCGCTTCATTTTTCCTAGTCAATGTTAGAACATAACGTATCATTACAATAACTGTTAGTAATTTAAAAAAGCATAGTGATGTTTGATCATCTATCTTTATTGTTATTTAGTCTATGGTTTTTGTAGTGTAATATCATGTAAGATTTTCACTAAACTGTAGGATTAACTGTGAACATTTCGTGTATTTTATTTTTCCACGTGGTTCTTCAGGAATGAATTAAAATAGTTAAAGTTTTGAACCATTTAGAAATAATTTAATGTCATTTTTTACTAATGCTTATGTTTGTGAATACAACTCATCAATACTGTGTAATATGTCTATAAACAGTTTGAATTGGTGCTATTCGATGCAATTTTGATACATTGTACCAAGAATTGTAATACTTCATTATAAACGTAAGTATATTTCACTAAGTTTAGAATACTTTAATGCAACCTATACAAATTGAACTAATAACATTGTTATTAATGTGTGTATATGTATACTACTTTTAAATATTGTCTTTGTTATAATCTTTGTTAAGATATAATGAATGCAATTATATTTGTGCTTATTATAGCACACAGCTCCTTCTTATACATCGAAATTGCGTATAAAAAAATATTGGGAATTCAACTAAAAGTTTTAATATTTAATTTTACAATAATTTTATTGTTTTCGTTGTATTTTCAATAAATTAAGTGCTATTATACTAGCAATGTATTAAAAATGTATTAGCATACTATTATATTAAAAAATAATGAATTAATATAGTATCTAAAATATTTGAAAATTTGAAGGAATATGTGAAAGAAATGACACATAGAAGAATATGTAAAATTCTTCAGCTAACATTTTGGTCTTTCAATTTACCATTGTCTCATTTATTACAATATACAGAAAGTATTTTTACCTACAATGAAATTAAGGTTATTTACATGTCTTAAGAAGCTTTACAATTTATGTTATTTGTTATATATTTCTTACAAAATAGTAAAAATACTTTTATTTTGTTGAAAATACAAAAA
>NW_017100242.1:3607463-3608468 GCF_001263275.1 Habropoda laboriosa
AAGAAATGTAATTTGTACTATTTATTCTTATTCAAAATTTTAAAGATAACTTTAATCTCTTGGCTCTAATATAATTCTTGAAGCAGTATCTTTTAGCTAGTAAGAATGATTCTTTGCAACAACATTTGTAAGGTAGTATTTCACAGATGTTGGAAAATACATAGCATATTATAGCTTTAGCGAAATATTATATATATCAGATACTTGGCTCTAGTATTCATTGATATTTTTTTTTGTTTCAAATAGTTTCAAATGGACAAATACAATAACAGAAGTAGCTTTTATATGAAATAACGTATAGAATCTCTTTTAATTAAATTACCTTTAGAAGGAAGGTGGTTAAAAAGGTGAAAAAAAAAACAAAACAAAATAAAAAATGTCCCATAAGCATAGTATTAAAAATGTATATTTGTTCATATGAATTTGACAAGGTAAAGTGTTTCTACTGTCACTAAGATATAATAAAGATCTAAAATGACAATCATTTCCTTTATTTTTATGTATATACTTTGTGTATTTTCTTTACACTTTCTTTTCTCCCCCTCCATTTATTTTGTTGTTTGTTATTTTTAACCAGAAAGGTCATACATGTATGTACATTTGTTAGAAGCTCTAATGGAAATAAGAGACTACATGCTTATCCATTCAAGGAACAATTCTTTTTAATTGCTGGTATAGTTTTTGTTTTACTTTAATTTTTACTTACACTTTCTAAATATTGTTCAAATTGGTGACCTTTTATATATAAACATAGTTGTATTCGGTCTTATAATAAATGTTACAAAATGTAATTTCATATGTCTTAACTTGCAATACATGTTATTTGTATAAGTTGCTCCCAAGTTTTGGTTTTTGATAACTATAAACTTTAGTTTTCATGTAACTGCAGAAAAAAAATCCAAAGGACACAAATCTAGGATGGCCATAAATGCAGGGTGAGCCAGATAAAGTGTTACAAGCTGTTTTTTTTTAATCAGAAAGATATCTTTTCTTTTTGCATTAAAT
>NW_017100242.1:3608513-3621121 GCF_001263275.1 Habropoda laboriosa
ATTTACTTGGAATAGTTTTCTTTTTTTATTCTGTATAGTTAAAAAATTATGGCGAAGAATACTTTTCTCCAGAGAAACTTCGGGAAAGAATCGAAATATATTGAAATAAACGTATGCTGGATTAAGAATCATTTCATTAAATGACATTAATAAAATAATGATAATTATTATTATAATATTAATAATTGTAATTATTAGAATAATAAACGTAGAATACAGGGGAACTCGTCGATTAAGGAATTGTTGCTAGTATTGGAGCACTACAGACCTATTTTTTCCGCTGTGAAACCTGTACAAATCTGTATATTCCGTAATTAAAAAATATATGCGAGGTATCGCGCACAAAAAAATTCGGAGATTTGTTGAAGCATAGAAATAGACCGTGGTATGTTTATATGGTATCTCTATGTTAAGTTGAAGTACGCCACGACTTGACAGTCGAATTGAATAATGTCTTATCTTAATAGTAATTACTGTGTTAACAAATATAAAGGCCATGAGTTTGAACAGTATTTGCAGAATGTAACTAAGAATCGAAAAGTTAAATACAGCATTAAGGAAAAATTAGAAAAACATTCTTCGCAGAAATATGCTTGCATTATTCTATTTCTATTATAACTTTCTAACATACAGAAGTGGACTTACAATGTATATGATCTTTTTCGCTTGGAATGATCTGCTAAGAATATTGTGAATATGTATCGATTTCTTTGTAGGATAGCTTGTATGTAAGCACACATTTATGATATTAGTTATAGTGTAAATAGATATTAATTTTGTAATTTAATAAATTTGGTCAATTAAAAACACGAAATTCGTCCATGATACTACATTTAAATCATGCAATTTTCGTAAAATAATATATTAATACTTCGGTAGTGAGGATTTAGAACAATATTTTTGATACAAAAGTAGGACATATATACGGAATATAGTATTTATAGATTATAAATTGATTTTTTCAACAGTTATCGCGATTTGTACAGTACTATTTACAAAATTATGCGCTCCATCGATAACATTATATTTATACGAAACATAACATAATGTAATAGGTTTGGAAATAAATGCACGCAGTGGCTTTTCTATATTAATATTATAAACGTAGGAAAGACAATTAACCCCTTGCCTTATAATTTAATTCGTATCTAACTGTGCGTGGCATACTCCGCGAGAAAATATCACTCACGCGTTTCAACCCCTAGTGACCGGGCATTATTGTACTTAATAATAGATTTTGATTTCATAAAAAAAAGAAAATAGAACTGAATTGAGTTTCTCTTTGCCCAGTCGTTTCTGCTTTTTTAGTTTCGTTCGAAGAAAATCATTCGGCATATTCTTTCTATTGAATCGCACACTCCCAACAATATTTGTTTTATTTTCAACTGTAGTTAAAAAGACGTTCTGGCGATTAGTACCAATTATCGAAGTTTAAAGTGTTCTTTATTCAATATCTACTGTGATAATACTGTCACAACATTTTTGGAAGTGCTATCATTAGTATTGATTTTATCTTTGTCTGCATATATCTTGAAATGATAGCAGAAATTCTCTGCTGATTCATACAAGTATTTGAACACTAATCGTAGGAAACTTTTACGAATGTACTATGTGTGCTGCACGGAAAATTTTGAAATATCATTAGGGCTGTCATTAGACTACCATGAATACGTTGGTAAAGTTTCAAATAAATCTGAAAGTGTTCATTGAAGTTGCAAAATATTTATTACATACACTTTGCAAAGGCCACAGAATTATTAGAACAATTAATTACCAAAAAAAAAAAAATACCCTATTGCCTAAAAAAGACAGACGAAACAGTTGTACCTTCGTAACATATAAGACGAAGTGTTAACGCAACTTTCCACGCTTCCTCGTGATGAAAGTCGGGTTGGCGTTGATGTAATATTGTACGGTATGTGCCAACTCACGTCGATTATTGTTAATTTTAGAGACTAACACTAAATGAAGTCGATATTACGCAAAGCTTATTATTTACGAATTCTAGCATTGAGAAAGCTTACAGTGGTATTAAAATAAGAATGAATTTAATCTTTGGACATTCGAATATTTTAATCTTTGGACATTCGATAGCTTTCTCTCGTTTGAGGGGAGAAGTTGCGGTGTATTAAATGGTTTAGACCAGAGTCGATCTCTAAGTAGCTCTATGCGATATGATCAGACAAACTTTAACACGGAACGCTGTTCGAGCAGTAAGCCACGCCTACTCGAGTAACGATCCTGTAGTGGGGCACTGTGTGAATGTGTAGTGATTGTACGTGGTGAAAAAGCAACCTCGGAACGAACGTACCAAACATGCCTACCTACGAGTTTATACCCCCACCACTACCTTTGCTCCCCGCTCCATTCGCGACTGTGACGTCACTGGCTCTCCGCTTTGCCCGTAGCAGTGCTTGCGGGCAACGGCGGGTGCTTTTGCCCGTAAAACATCTGTTTGAGCGGCTTTGGTCTGAAATGTTACATGTGAAATTTCTGAACTAAAACTAAGTTTACTGTAATGACGAAATTTTTATTCTAAATATCTGGAAAACTGTTGAGTATCTGTGCCCCTGTAATTCTGTATTTTCATAAATAGGGTGACCAAATTTACCAAATCTACCAGTATGTAAAGTTTCAACTAAATCGGTGACTCGAAGGCCTTGCACTCTTGTACACAATTTATCTAGTGTATCTATTCCACTGTTTATTGCGTTGTAATACAACTGAGCAGACTTAAAGAAATTACGATACACAAAGCAGAATTTGAAAAATGTACAGTTATCGCGAAGATTACGAATATACCGGATAATAATTTAATCCTATTTGGAACACGCTCCTTCTGGTTTTTTAATTGTTCAGCTGACCAATCAAAAACACCCGATTGGTAGCCAATGATCCGTGACATGAGCACGGTACACTTATGAACCCAAATCTAAAACGACACGCGACATTATCAGTGTGTCACGATACTCTGTTGAAGTTAACAGCAATTTTGGCAAAACGTGGAATTCAATAATCGTTAGACATCGAATACAAAATATTGATTTATTAGAAAAGCATACCTTGAAAACTATCAATCTGATAATTATTACTTAAACTGCGATCACTTCGTCTGTGATAGTAAAGTACTGTATACATGTATGTTAACCTATCGTGTATCGTATTTTATTCCAGTCTTTCTCAAATTGTTCTGCAACATATTTATTTTGTCCATACAAGTCTTATTAATCGTCGTTACAGACGTTTGCCTTTACTGTGTCGCTTACGTACATATAAATCTGATGCGTAACATCGTCTACGGATGTTTAAAGCCGATACATCAACACCACATCCTTTTCATTAGTCACTAAGCTGTTTACTCATACATACAGCTCTAGTGTCATCTTTTAGCTATTTGATTGAAGTTCTTTTCGTTTGAGGTGTTAACTTAGGTTCTCGGCCACAGTTTCTTTCCCGCTTCGAAATACAGGCCTCTATGGTGTTCGGTGAAAGATTAATTCCACCAACAGATTTTTGCGAAACGTTCACTTTTTCTGCAATTTCTCCATGTGAATAAGATAAGAAGGTATTCAATTACAGCTGTCTTTCTGGATCATGAATTCGTTGCCCTCCCCATAACCTCAATTTCGTACAGAAAAATAGCATTGATTGTCAGAAAAGTTTCTTAGATTGAAACAAATAGAAAATCGATGCCTAAGAAACTTAAAGACATGTTACGATATATCGAACATCACCTAAAAATATTTATACATTATAATACATTAACATAATACATTATTATAACTAAATTATACATAATACATTATTATAACTAAAAGAACACACTATAGTTGAAGAAGAAAAAAACACATTTTTCTGCGATTAATACTAATCTTTGACGTAATAAAATAAAACTTCTACAGTAGTTTAGCAAAATTGTCGAAATATTGTTTTAAGTCCAATAATTTGTATAAGTACACATCTGTATGCTTATTACATGTTCTCTGAAGTATAATTATCGTTTTGAATGAGAAGCAAGATGAATGATAATTGTCCGTACAGTGCTTTGATTACTTGTTTTTATATAAAATTTAAATGTCATTTTTAGGTACAAACATCACTATGGCTCGTTACACAGGGAAAAAATGTCGTCTGTTGACGATGTTATGGCTCACTGCTCTATTTTTCTTAGTAGAAATAGTAGTGGGTTATGTAACCAACTGTATGGCATTAATAGCTGACAGTTTTCATATGTTGTCCGATGTAGCAGCTTTGGTAGTTGCATTTCTTTCCGTCAAGGTAAGTAGCCACCAGATGAATACGAAGTAATTTAAATATGACGATTTTCATAATCACCGATTTTCATGAAATTTTCCTATATGTATCATTTTCATCGGCACTCGTTTACATTGAAGGGGTGAAAATCACACTCAAAGTTAATGGTAGTAAACATATGTGGTCTAATATCTCGAAAAATTATTAGCGACAGAAGAATGGTGTAAATTAACGAATTTTGTAACATTAACACTAAGTTCACGTATCATCCTAACACAGTCTTTAAATTTGATCAATTTTTCACTTCGAGGTTATCAACTCAGACAAGCTTGAATGCATTTCAACACCCCCTATGAGATATAATAAAAAATATACGATATTCTGCAAAAAATACGAATGACTGAAAAATTCTAAAAAAAAAGAACAAAAAAAATGGTAGTAAAAAAATGTTCCTTCTGCGGTACTCTTCCTTCAAAATCAGTCAAATGGAGTTTTAAACATTTCTCATATCATTAAAAACAAAGTAGATATTTAGGTGTTTGGTTTATACTGGACATCCTGTATATCATTGTCAAATTATGTTCACCATTTGTTAAAATAGCCCCTTCCTACCTGATTTCATTGGCAAAACGGTTTCTCGGTTTAGAACTATGTACCGGGTGTTTCAATGAGTACTGGACGTAACATACTTATAAGATAGAATCACGGCACTTCATGGCGTATGCTGGGTGCTCCAGTTGTTTTTTTTCGGCCAAATTTCGTCGCTGTATCCTATGGGTATAAATAAGAAAAAGAAATATCACATAAACGTAGGTACGTTAAAAAGTTAGAATAAAAATACGAAGGGAACGGTAACTTGGTCACTAGCAGTAATTGGTCAGCTGAACAATTGAAAGAACTTGTCATTGATGACCAACGATCCGTGACGTGAGCACGATCAATATATATACATTCTCTAAATAATCAAATAACCATACACGCGACAGTATCAGTGTGTCATCTGACCCTCTGAGAAAGCTAGCTGCAATGATGGCGAAACGTTGGGATATAATTCCTAATGGGCACGGCTTTCGTTTAATACGTGTACCACAGGTTGCCTGTCTTACAGGCGTTTTAGAATTAACGTTGCCTGTTTTTCGAAATTTTTTTATCATATTAACGGAGTATGCAAATCGCGATGGACAATTACGATCGGGGAATTTGCTTTTGTACAAACGAATTGACTGCATGATACTTCGTTTCCGTTCACCGTAAATTATAATCATATTGTAAACGCTATTACGTTGTAAAAGTGGAGCTACCTGGAGGGAAATTGGAAAAATTTTAAATGTACCAGGTAAGTATATGTTATATTTTATTTTCCATTAATGGAATGTACATTATCCACGTGCTATTAGCTTCATTCGTGCAATCATTCAATAGTTACAGATTCATTGTTTAGAAAGTCTTTAAATGTATTTCTTTTATTTTATTGAAATATAACTCATTTTAAAGCTAAAGAAATACCGTGTATAAAAAATTTAATTTGTTATCAAATATAGCAGTAGTAGATGCTAACATTTTAAACGTTAATTTCGCGCTGCTTCCTTATGTAGATCAATTTGAAAAAAATGTCATTGGATTCCTTGAATTTTAGACTGTAAAATAACCGTTTCAAAATGATGGAGGGATTTCGGGAACATTGAAAAGAAAAAAGGTTTACCATGATGCATGATGCATATACTTATTACATTTAGTGCAAAATTCAGCGTTCGATTATTTATGGTCGTGAAGATTATAAACGTTTATAACTTTCCAAATAATTACATTACGTTAGGCACGGGTAACTAATCCTCCAAAGCACAGAGAACCAAAATGGAAATAAATGGTACCAATACCACAGGTATAATACTCACGCGGAGCGATCTCTGACGTAGCAAGTGATAATTACATAGGCGAATTTATCCTTGAGAATCACACAATTTACATTTAAATCACTCCTCTATAATAGTTCCCGAGATACTGGACCAAATAGGATTTGAAACTCCAACTTTTCGAGCTGTTCTAACCCCTTCAACATGAATGATGGCTGATAAAAAAAAATACGTGTCAAATATTTTTTCGAGAACTACATCATGTGTAAGTTTCGTCAAAATCGGCGAGGATACCTTGTCAAGACGCACACTCAAATAAGCAGTCATAATGACAGCAGTATTGTCATAACGTAACTCAAATTATGCTTCACTGATTTTGAGGACAGCTGACAACGATCAGAATCTGGTGCATATTACACAAGCACATGCACCATCATTTTCCATAAAAAAGTCCATGTACACCTCGTGATTGTTTCAATCGCGAGTATCCATGGGAAAGTCCACAAAAATCATGAACGTAACTCAAATTATGCTTCACTGATTTTGAGGACAGCTGACAACGATCAGAATCTGGTGCAATATCTGTTTCTTCCTCTGACTGTACTTCCGCATTGATATCTTTTGAGATGTTTTCTTGCACTATAAATTATTCCAGTGTCCAATTATTGTTGCATTCACTTATCGTAAAATTTACAATGAATTATTATTTCCAAATGAATAATTTAAAAATTCTAATTTCCAAGAAATAGTGACTAAGTCATTGTAAACTATTATACGACAAACATTTATCAATATTGATTCGACATATATGAAAACTGGATGTGCGACCGCGACGAGATAAACGATATTAGCAAATCAAAATTTCCTTTCCAACCCACTTCTACGGCTATATTGAGAATATTATTCTATTATTTGCAGATGTCACCAAAGAAATGGTCTAAAAACACATTTGGCTGGGCCAGGGCCGAAGTTTTGGGAGCTTTAGTAAATGCCGTTTTTTTAGTCGCATTATGTTTCAGTATTACCGTGGAAGCATGTAAAAGATTTATTGAAGTAGAAGAAATACACGAAGCTAAATTGCTTGTGGTGGTTGGAGCACTTGGCTTGCTAGTGAACATTATTGGATTGTGTCTGTTTCACGGTGAGTATTAAAAATAATACATTCCTGGACTAATCCTTGGAAATTACTTTATGGAAAGCATGAAAGAATGTAAATTGCCGATGTTACGATTATATTTCATTTCGAAGATAACGTAAGATTTTTAATCTCGCAAGGGAACATTTCCGATGTGAAGATCGCATACTTCGATGAAACTTTGCAGTAAGTTAGTTAAAAAAAAAAAAAAATATTTGACTTGTGTATTATTTTATCGGCGATCGTCTATTGAAGTAGTGAAAATCACTTTCGAAGTTGAGAGTGGTAAATCTATTTTGTTCAACAGCTTGGAAAGTATTACAGATAAAATGGAATAAATGATGGGATTTTGTATTTTAAAAAATAGCACTTTTTTTGTAAACTGTTTATCTATTTCCGTGTAAATGTGTATATATGAACTTCAAACCTAAATATAAAATACAAATCAGAATTTGTATATTTTGCAAATTTAAAAAAATTGAGAAAGGAATTGCAGCTAACAATTACAGCTAAATACACTTTACAGTTAGAAATATAAAGCGTACACATATACACACTGGTTTCTCGATCGAGAGTCCGTCTGTGAGTTCGATGAATATGAATTTGTGTCTGGGTACTATTTTTTTTTCTTTTTTTTAATGGAATTATGCAAATCTTTACATTATTTACACAAATCGTTTCGTTTAACAAGACTGCTTTTTTTAAATAATACTTGTACTTGGTTTTCTATTTTATTTGTTATAATTTTAATTGGTAATAACTGTTACATTTTATGTACGATAACGTTATTTACACCAGTCACATGAACTACGTATTTTATCTTCTCACGATAAAACTAATTCTTCTTTTACAATGTATATCACATGTTTATCTTTATTGTTTGTTTCTTTTATACTGCTTGCACATTGTATATGTAATAAGAAGAGACAGCGAAAGGATTGTTAGTATGTAGTATCCGTGTATTAGTATCTCTCTTTATTTCATTGAAATTTCATCATTTTTATTCCAGAACACAGAAGTTCTCACGCACATTCGCACGGCATATCCCGAAGTCATAACCGTTTGAGTACGTTAGTGGGAACAGATGACAATGAAAATGATGAAACTTATAGGCCGTCGACACCTCAAGTAAAAAGGACACATGGTCATTCACACGATGCAAGTCAAATGAATATGCGCGGTGTATTCCTTCATGTACTCTCGGATGCACTAGGATCTGTGATTGTAATAGTGTCTGCTTTAATTGTTTGGTTAACCAAATGGAAATACAGGTAATTCAATTTTGTATATCATTTGTAGTAGCGTAATCGTATAACTCTGCGCTGCCTGATAAAAGAGAGGATCCCTAGATGTAACGTTGACTTGTTAACAATGTTTTGCATTGTGATAGAACTTGAAATGCTGATACACCTGGTACATGGGTTTAAGCATGGACGGTGAATTGTTTTCCAAATATTTCACGTTAAATATTTGCTGAAAGTTTATATCTCTTGTCCTTCAAAAACTTTACGCCAGTGCTGGTCACAAACAGCTCCCCGTTTAGTCCTCCGTAAAATGTTACCTGAGTTTCGCTCGAGTAACGCCTCTATTTTAAAGTACACCATATGTGGCACGTTGGTACTTAATAGGCATGATCACTCGCATTTATTACGATTAGTCGTAAAATTGTAGGAAGAAATTTGGAAAAATTAAACGAACTTTTGTGGGAAGGGAATGTCCGTACCTATCAACAGGAGCAATAGCAACGAGGAATTAGGGAGGGTGCCTTGTCGAAGGATGTAGAGTCCAAAGTGTTTGTGTTAGAGATATATTTGGATACAATGAATTTGGATACAACGTATTTGCCAAAAGAGATTATTAGTTTAAAAAAAATTAAGATTTTCAAGAATTTTTTGGGTATTTCAATTCCTTCTTCAATTTCAAAAGATATATTTTTCACTTCCAACTTTGAGGTCTGTTTTCATCCCATCAACATAGACCATTGCCGATAAAATGAACAAATACGTGTTGAATATATTTTCGAGATCTGCATTAACAATAATAACAATAATATTAGCTTCTGCAGATGAGGTATGTACTTTCCACATTAGAATCGAGACACTTGAGCTACTATTCTGATTCTTATGCAGGGTGGGCAAAAACTTTGTTCACCTGAAATGTTTCAATGTTTCTATCCCACTCTGTACATTTCATACTACATTTTTGTTCTGGAAATCGACGATTATGCCACGGTAGCATTAAATATTTACACCTTTTTCATCATAAAATTGCACACCACGCATCATACTTTATTATCATTTTCAGACTGCGGATATTTATTCAAGTGTACCATATGAAATTATGCGTTTCTGACACGTCGCAGTCTTAAATAAAAGACGAAACACGTTAATTCTCGTGGGAACTGATCACATTGGTCGCTTGGCAATTGGAAGGCTGCATTTTTTTTTTTTTGCTTACAACTTCAAATTCATAAGTTCAGTTTTAACGTTCCTTTTGGTTTTGTTTTTTTTTTTTTTTTTTTTTAAATCATATTTATCCCTTCGTCTGAATTTAAATTTTGGATCTCCGTATCCGCTTACATATAAGCGTAAGCGTTTAAATTAACAAAAGAAACAGATTCGATAAAACTTGAGCATTGAATATCCTAAAAACTATCAACCGTTTACGCCTAAAAGTATAATAAAAGTTACCTACAAGTGTTTCAAGCTTTATCAGTATGCAAAACCTTGTTGAAGTCAGCGTTTTGCCTCGAGACCTAACCCCTGTCTACCAATTATTAGAGCTCAACACATTCACATGTCGAGCGTATCTCAGTTTGCATTCTATTCACGCGACTTGAATTGCCTGTCATGCTTTATTAACATTCATCGTCATACATTCACCTAACCGAGTTGAAAAAATGTTCAAAAGTGAAACTGTTCGTTTGTTTACCACTGCTCTTTGTCCGTTACACATTTCCTTTATCTACTAAAAGTATTCGCAATCCTTCAACATGTAAATACTTCCGTTTTACACTTATCAACACATTCGTCGTAAGTCGGTCACTGGCGACCGCCGTCACGATGAATGTGTTAATCAGCTTTTGCTGCTATACAGGGTGTTCACTTTAACGATATACTTATCTTAGCGTTGTAATATACAACGTAATAGAAAAAGGTGCTTAACAAAATACGTCTGTATTGAGTGAGTGACATAGAGTGGTAAAGAACATTTTGAAAATATTATATGGATTCGAGCAAACCCTCCTCCCTCGCTTCCGTGTGATATGGCTCAGGAGTCCTAGGGTTAATATTCGTACAAAACTCCACACATTTTTAAAGACATGAAGTAGGATAGTAAGTCTGCGAATAATATCGAACATTGCAATTGTAACAGCGGTAAAATTAAGAGCGAATTACTGCATTGAAAAAGGAGAAAAAAAATATTGAAAAGTTTCGTTACTTTCAGTTATTTCAACTTCTAAGTAAGAAATATGTTATTATTACAAGAAAGTGTCGTCAAGTGTATGTCTGTGATTTTGATTGAAACTTGTGCATAAGATATTTCTCGAAGAAACATTTTTTTAATTTTTCTTTTTAACGTCTCAATTTCATAGTTGGTACATAGTTGGACATCGTCCGAAAGATATTGAAAGGTAATATGTTTCACCTCGTATTGGTGGATTATTTTCATCCCTTTAACACGAATGTCGGCATATGAAAAGAACATTTTCGCGTCGAACATTTTCTCGAGAAATATTTCACACATAAGTTTCATAAAAATCCGAGATTCGCGCTTGGGGACTTCCCCCTGTTCGTCTCGTTAGATCGAACAAATATACAGGGTGTCCTGCTTTAAGTTTGTCAATGCAAATATTTCCGAAATTCGTGGTATGCCGGGAGAACTTTGGGAGAGCCATCATGGTACTCGTTTAAAACTGTATTAAAAATGCTTGCAAACACCGTAGAGTGAGAAATCCATATTGTCGGAGATAGAGGCGATTTTCTGTTTTAGTAACACCGTGCTTCCTTCTCTTTACGAAAACGGTTCGAAGAGACAATTTTATCTTAACCGTAATCTACTCTTCCACTATTTACAAAAGTTGTTTTTATGCGTCTTCCTTCCACTTCCACCACTTGCTTGACATGTTCATACTAAAAGAACTGCGTACTCTTTCGATAATGCTTTGATTTCCTCGAATGAATTCACAGGCATTTTCTATTCTATTGCAGTTGCCCAACACCATTTACCAGTGCAGAATACATTAAGTTTTTTAACATAAAACCCCGTGAAAGAAAGTAAAAGGATTCAAATCCGATGACTGTGGGTGGTATGCGAGACTGGTCCGTCCCGTCCTATCCATCTTTTAAACGTATGATTTATATACTGCCTCGAATAAGAAGCACAAAATCTGATGGAGCCTCCGTCTTGCGTAAAACCACATTTACAATTTTTCATTGAGGGCCACATCCTCCAGAAGATGAGGTAATGTATTGACTAAAAAGTTATAGTACGCTGCACCTGACAACAATCGACCCTCAAACCGTATTCGTTGCGTGCACTTGTGTTACCGATGCAGAAAATCATTCTCTATCTCCAACAATATGGATTCGTTCTATGTTTCATCGTCAAACGGTTTTTACTCCTCAGTTCAATGGTTACTGTACATTCTTAAAGTGGGTAACCCATTTATCGCAACACGTTATTATTGCAGCACAGTATTATTAAGTTGACCCGTTGAATTTTATTCGATAAGAGGAATATCGTTTAAAAAAAGAAAAACGATTTTTTAAGTTTTTCGAGTTTTAAGATAGAAAACGAGTTTGTAAGTTTTTCTTCCCGGATAATACCGTTTAAATACGAAGTTAATAAATTATTTGGCAATTTTGTGCTTTTACCACCTCCGACAGGTGATGAAGCATGCTAAGAAATAATTTTTTTAACGCAGTCGAAGAAATTTCGTAGCTTTCTTCTCGTTTCATTTGGAGAAAAAAGAAAAAAAAAAAATAAGCTTGACTTCGAAATCTCTCTAACTCATCCGCGAGAGAAAGCTATTTATACCACATTACGTCCCTCATCATACCGAACAATTTTTGCAAGGACATTTTTTCGATAGCTTTAGTTCCTTCTGAGATATTCCATCGTATCCGATTAAAAAAGACACCCTGTATGTAAGTTTTGCCCTGTATATCGTATAATGGTTACTTACACGTAATACACTATAAAATTTGTTAATATGCAAAATTCGCCTACGTGATATTAATTTAAAAATCGTCAGGTTTCCCTGCCGGATCTTGCAAGTGAATGTATGACAAACGAAACGGGATATTTAAATGTAGTTCGTTGAAACTGTAGTGGTTTACAAGGAGCAAGTTATGAATGACATT
>NW_017100242.1:3621186-3689811 GCF_001263275.1 Habropoda laboriosa
TATTTACGCTTGAATGAATCTAAAGAACTAAAAAAATTTAGAGAATCGCTTTGTTTGTTAATATTGATGAATATGCGGTTCAGACAATTAAATCGACTGTAAAATTTCTTCATGTAGAAACGAGTGTCGTCTTAGGCGATGTTGTTAATGTTGTGTGTGATAAACATACCTGATAGAAATATAAACATAATAATATGGATAATATAATGCGTTAAATATGTTTTATAATTAAATATGTAACTTTTGTTTTGCAGATTTTACATCGATCCGGCTCTTTCACTTTTATTAGTTATTCTTATTCTACGATCTGTGTGGCCTTTATTGCAAGAATCTGCATTGATTCTATTGCAGACTGTACCAACGCATATTCAGGTAATTTCACTTTTTATAAATCGTTGCGACATTATTTTTGTACTACATGTGTAACTATACTATGTAAATAGTGTATTAATAAAAATTTTATCGCTTTAGGTTGATGCCATTCAACAACGACTGTTGGAAAATGTTGACGGCGTTCTGGCTGTACATGAATTTCACGTGTGGCAATTAGCTGGTGATCGTATTATCGCTTCAGCTCATATAAGATGCAGAAATTTGTCTGAATACATGAAAATTGCAGAACAAGTTAAAGAATTTTTTCACAATGAAGGTATACATTCTACCACGATACAGCCAGAGTTTATTGATGTAAGTATATTATATTATAAATTTATAAATGTATCACATATATTTAATAACTTACAGTAAAAACTTACAGTGAATAGTGCATAAAAAAGTATAGAATTTCATTAAAAATAGTGTTATTGTTAAAGTATAAATATACAGCATCCGATATAATTCCATTTTGTTTATGACATATATTTCGAAATTTTTATCGTTTTAAAAATATAGTTTATTACTGTTGGGTATGCAATCTGTATTATACGAGAAATGGAAATATAGTATAAAATCTATATTTCACGTTATAATGTTATATTACTAATGTTCTAGTACCATTCTAATAGTGAAGTTAAGGAAACACCAACGGAAGATTGTGTACTGGACTGTCCAAAGACTGATAAGCCGTGTAATCATGCAACATGTTGCGGTCCTTCCAAACAGGTATTTCTTTTGTATTTGAATAAGGATTTCCCTAGATTCAAAGTCCATCCCTTCCTTTCTGCAGAATAACACGAAGAAAGATACAAATTCCCATTCTATCTGTTCTAAATCGAAGTGTTTTGGACGATGTGTACAAGCTATTAAATCAGATTCAAATACAGTTGTAGGTTTGTTGTTATTTACACTTTATTTACCAAATATACGATGGTTCCTTACATGGAAGTACAACTAACAAGGGAGTATCTCGAAGTGATAATTTCCGATTTTGATGAAAATTGGATATGTGATAGATCTCAGAAAAATATTCGACACGTATTTTTTGTTATTGGCAATCGTCCACATTGAAAGGATAAAATTCGTCTCTAAAATCGGGGGTAGTAAACGTATTCAGTTCAATATTTCAGAAATTTGTATTTCTGAAAAAAGTCGATTTGTTTAAATAATATACATATCAATGTCTGCTACAACATACAGTAGAAAAAAATATAATACATCCTTATAAAAAAATTTTCCTTCCTTCTTGTTCACCCCTTGAAACCATTTATATTACGTATAAAAATGTTTAGAAAAAGCTATATTCTTACTTGGAAAGTGTATAAATAATGTACATTTCTTATACAGGGTCGTGAAACTCCTTCACCAGGAGAAACACCATACATGTGCAGACAACGAAATAGTCTTGCACGTTCAACTGGTTCAATAGGGGGGACTGAACATCAAGAAGTAAATGAAATGGAACGCGGACATTTGTTATCACTGCCCGCCTCGCATCTCTCCGTCCAACTTCCACATTCTCACGTTAATACACCCGTTGCTTAAGTTATCGTCGTATTATAAATATCTACCTCTGTAACAAAATCTGCGGCGCGTTACAATGTTATTATAAAAATTCAATAAACTAATATACATGCTACATGTTCTTACTATTAAAGACGTCAGAAAGTCTTCATTGACTTTTATTATTTATATGGAATATTGTCTCGAATTTGGCGAAAATCCAAATTTAATTTATTATGCCCATTAATAGTAATACTTCTAAGAAGTTTAAATAAAAAATATACAACATATAACATAGAGAAAAGTATTGTATGTACATTAGATTTTTACCCGATGAAATTTTTCTACCAATTTCTCCTGTTCATAATTTGTTCGAAAAAAGTATGTTACGGTTCCTACCGCTTTTTTCTTTTTGTCCGATAAAGTATAGAAGAAAAAAATTACAGGGTTCCACCTAAAAAATTAAAGGTGACCTTGATAACTTTGAAAAAAAAGAAATGACCTACAAAACGCTCTGCTGAATATTAGAGTGAATGCTATGAAAATAAAGTACATCTATCGAGTATAAATTCTTTTATTTTCAATAATGGAATTTTTTACATTCAGAAATGTAGTTTTGATATAGAAAAATAACACATTTATTTTTAAAACAGTTAATTGAAACAAATTGACTCATTTGTTTATGATAGATTTTAATCTTCAGGGTATGTAACTCCAACCTGTCTTCGAATTTCATCCTCTAATTCTGCAATCAGTAACGAAAGACTGTGTGGTACTTTGGAACTTTCAGTCAGACCTAAAATAAAACAATAGAAATGAGCAATAACGTTCTAACACTTCCTCTATTCTTAAATGAAATCAGTAAACAGTAATAATTAAATAAGTAATGAATATATCAAGGAAATCACAATTTACAAAGTCTCCAAATTTAGTAGCTTCAAATTTTTTAAAATTACGATAAAACAAAAGCATTCAATACCTGCTAAGATGCACTTGCGTGCTTCATCAGCTTCGTATCTCAGTCCAGCACTATTCACGAAATTAAATTGATGTTCACCTTTAGGAAGTGGAACGTTTACTGTACCACTTGGTAGTTCTACAGTTGTAGGACACCAAAAGTTCGGTACTTTTATCGTTCCCTTTGTACCAATAATATAACCTTCATTAGGTAAATCTACCAAGGAATGAGTAATAATAGTTGCAGTACGATTCCCTTCGTAAATTAAGCTGGCAGACACAGACTGATCAACTTCCTCTTCGTTTAAACAACCAGCAGCTCGTATAGTATGGGGTCTATCGTTATTATATACTAAACAAGCGAATTGTATTCCATATACGCCTAAGTCCAATACAGTACCACCTCCCATACTTTTCAAGCTAAACGAAACAAAATATCTTTTAATACAATAAATTTTATTTTAAAATATAAAAAATTATGCAATATAGAAGTATTCGCTACTATATAGTATACACTCCTCCAACGCATTTTGGTTAAAATTATAATCGATAATATGTTGTTTATAATCGACAAGTATGAGACATGTTTTCTTCACGAGTTTATGTCCCTACTATCTATCGCCGGCAATTCTGACTAAGAGTAAACCCGATAATGCAAGTAAAATTGATAAGTTATTAAAAATAAAAGTTAAAAAAAAATTGTTTATGTACTTAAGTCGTTGAACATCTGGCATATTAAATCCAAAAGATACAACAACTTGATGTATTTGTCCAATACTTCCAGAATCAATTTCCTTTTTAATAGTTTCATATACAGGGAAACATCTACTCCAAATAGCTTCCATTAAAAATAACTTTTTTTCTTTTGCCAAATTGATCAACTCTTTGGTTTGTTTTAAATTCATAGTTAGAGGTTTTTCACATAAAACATGTTTTCCATGATCTAACATTAATTTTGCAGTTTCAAAGTGCTGAGGATTCAACATTCCAAGATATACAATATCTGTAAAAATAAGATTTAAAATAGAAAAAAGTGATATTTACTCTTATTGATCATATGTTTAAAAAATTTGTTTTGAAGAATATACCAATATCCTTATCCTTCGCCAATTCTGTGTAACTGCCATAGGCTTTTTTTATTTTGTGCAAGGAAGAGAAGGATTGTGCTCTTGATAAGTCACGTGCAGCTGCTGCAACAATCTCATGTTCAGATGCTGGCAATGTTCGTAAAGCCGTCGTAAAATCATGAGATATTTTTCCAACACTTGCTATGCCCCAATGAACAGCCATCTATAACAGTAGAAGTTAATTAGAAAATGAATTTATCACTTAAGAAGTATACAGGGTAAGACAATAATTTTGTCCACCTCACATATTTCCGTTATTTATAGTAATATGAAAAAATGTTGTATACAAAATTGTATGACATAGAGGGGGACATATTGTAACAAATATTTTTGGCGTGGGTGGAGGCGTAGGGAAAATTTCAAGGTCAGACAAGGTTATAAAAATAAATTATAATTACTTACGATGTTTGAAAATCAATCTACGTTAAACCACGTTGTGCTTACTTAAATTATTTTAAATTGTTTGCTTAATAACTTTTACTTCAATTTAAATTCTTTCCTACTTTACTCACTTTATGAATATTATAAAATTGCTAACTTTTGACTTTCAAATAACCTTCCTACAGGTCTACAGTATGTAGTATAGGTTATAAATTGTACGAACGCGTAGTATATACAAAGTAACTATAGATTAGGCCGTAAAGATAACAATATATTTATGTAACTATATTGATAATGCCTATAAAATATAGATAATGCGTATGGCTTATCGTAACCTTTTGCGAAATACATTTTGTACACTTATCTTACAATAAATAATTGATTTTTTCATAAATAATTGCATTTTTTTCATTTTTCCTGATGTTGAAGTCCTTTCCTTTCATTCCTGTAGTTGACCTGAGCGTTCCATCTGTAATTCACACAGAAACATTAATTTTTCAATTTTCAATAAAAGTTATAAACAATTTCTAACTTACCTACTGCATGCAATTGTTAATTCAATGCGAAATTAATAAATTATTCTGTCTTATTAAATTAAGTCATGCAACAATTCAATTTAATACTTCCAATTATTATTAACTATCATCTTAATTGTTGTTCAACAAGAATCGTTATTTATTCTATAATTAAAGTACTTGAAAAAATAAAAATATTTTACTGTTTACATTATTAGTACTGCCAAAGCAATTAAAAAGTGGTTATAAGTATCAATTAAATATAATAGGGATGAAGAGGGTAGCAATAGCGAAGAGACAATGAATAGAATAGCGGTATATAAGAATAGTACTACGGAAATGAGTTAGATAAGGAAAGGAAAAGGGTTAGATAAGAATAGGGAATTTAAAAAATATAACTAACGCCATCTCGTGTTTGGCTGCGCGAAATAACAGCTCGTTACTCGGAACACAGGATATAAACAGAGGTATTAGACAAGGAACGCACTACTGTGCGACAAGGACAGAGAGAAAACGTTTCCTATTGGCTGACGGGCCGCCATGCTACGCCTTACAGGCCTTAAATCAAGTCGGCCGGTGAAAGGTCATTAATAACTCATTATTTACGATAAATATGTGAACTTTTAGAATTGAAGAATGTAGTATTAACCTCCAGCAACTTTCTCATGTAAGTTTTAAGGCCCTAGGTCCTCTCAATAATTAGTTATTAACAATTTTAGTACGTGATGTCGGGAACGATACCGTATACCGTCAAGTAACTTTACTGTTTTTCAATAAATTCATAGCTTTCTACTAAATTCTCGTGCAACTAACTATACGCATCAAAAAGGCAACTCTTTTGGCTACATTCTCATATAATTATTATGAACATATTCAGTTTCGTTTAAGAGTTATTAAACATTATGTGGGAGAGTCTTCCGCTCATCATGTCCGAGGGAGCTCAACTGTTATAAACAATTGCTAACATTTAATAAATGAAATTGCATACGAGTACTAAAATGATTGTAGAATATAAAGGAAAGTCCGTGTTACATTCTATCATCTTAAAAGTATAGAATTAATCATCCAATTCCATGAAATTCCATTAAATTGACAGAGAAGTGTTATGCTGGAATTCGACGAGTATAGCATTCTTCCGAATAATGTTTAATAACTATCAAACTACATCGTATGTGTTACTGAAAATTACATAAGAATGTAGCTAGAGATGCTCCCTTCCAGATATATATAAAGATTGTGCAGGGAATTGATACTGAACAATGATATTAATGAAAAACCCTAAGGGACCGTTGTGTCGTTCCCGACAATTCGCACAACAATTATTAATAACTAATTATTGAAAGGAGCTAGGGCCTTAAAACTTATATGAGAAAGTTGCTAGAGGTTCATACTGCATTCTTCAATTCTAAAAGTTCACATATTTATCGTAAATAATGAGTTATTAATAATTTTTCACCGGCTGACATGATTTGGGCCTGGCCGGCGTAGCATGGCGGACCGCCAGCCAATAGGAAACGTTTTCTCTCTGTCCTTGTCGCACAGTAGTGCGTTCCTTGTCTAATACCTCTGTTTATATCCTGTGTTCCGAGTAACGAGCTGTTAGTTCGCGCAGCCAAACACGAGATGGCGTTAGTTACATTTTTTAAATTCTCTATTCTTATTTAACCCTTTTCCTTTCCTTATCTAACTCATTTCCGTAGTACTATTCTTATCTACCGCTATTCTATTCATTGTCTCTTCGCTATTGCTATCCTCGTCACCCCTATTATATTTAATTGATACTTATAACCACTTTTTAATTGCTTTGACAGTACTAATAATGTAAATAGTAAAATATTTTTATATTTTCAAGTACTTTAATTATAGAATAATTAGTGTTTCTTGTTAAATAACAATTTAGATGGTAGTTTATAATTATTGAATTTGTTGCATGATTTAACTTAATAAAACAGCTGAATTTATTGATTTTGCATGAATTAACAATTGCATGCAGTAGATAAGTTAGAAATTATTTATAACTTTTATTGAAAATTAAAAAATTAATATTCTTTTTGTGTGAATTACAGATGGAACTCTCAGGCCATTACAAGGATGAAGGAAAGGACTTCAACGTCAGGGAAAATGAAGAAATACAATTATTTATTAAAAAATCAATCACTTATTGCAAGATAACTGTATAAAATGTATTTCATAAAAGGTTACAATATTGTTTTACATTGTTTTTTTACATTAAATTGTTTTACAGCATTTTATAGTCTATTTATTTCTCCCTTACACACCACATTCATTTCCTTTTGCAAAACACTCGTTCTTTTAACAATATTCCCTTATAAAATGAAATAAACTAAATCCGGATATCGTCAGGAACGCATTACAGTAACAATTTATTGTGTATGAGTCATTTCGAAATTAACATCCGTGTTATTGAATAATCTAAACGACTGAATAATCTTTAGTTTTCTATTATTTTATCAACGTGTTACATTATCGACAGCTGATTTCACATGAGAATCGTACGATGCGGGCCTCTTGGCTGGTTCTCATGAGTCGCAAAGCCTGGCCATAAAATGATATTTCTGTAGTGTGTGGCAACCATGCGCGGTTTAGATGTGGCAACAGTGTATCGCAATGCGTGACAGATCAAAACATGTCAACCATCCTTATGGTGAAGTTCGATAAAAAAGTTTTCTTTCATATTTTCAGTAAATTCATTTATTATTGATAAAGTTCTTAGTACTAACTAAAGAACATAACAATTTCATAGTATTTCATAATTAGCAGTAAGCTCCATTTACTGAAACTTTAAATGACAATAAATACCTTTGTAATAGAAAGCATTCATTTATACATAGAATATCTTTCGATATGATAGCGTTTGTTCAGACGAATTCGACGATGTGCCACGCAAAGTCACTTCGTTTTATGGAAACGTATAAAATCTTGAAGAACCACAGAGTCAGGTTAACACATGTCACACAGGAAAATCCTACTTGACCGTGCCGCTGATACATACCAGACCATTCAGTTGTTACAAAAATTCTGTCCTCGTGAAAAATCAAGTAAGTATTTTTCATCATTTCCACTGCCGTAGTAAAGATAGACACATGTTAATTGTCAATTAATATAGTGTAAACGGTGACGGTAATAATGTTTTACTACTTTATCTGAAGAGCAGCAACTTAATTCTGTGCTTTGCCTCGCTTAAAGACGAATTTTACAACTCTCTGTTATCATTTCAGGTCTAACTGGTTGAAACCAGTTGCTTTGCCGAAACCAGAGCAATGGCTAAACCTCGATGCCATTCTTTGTGCCATCTTCGAACAAACGAGTCCACGACGAAAATCGCCGTTAAACACGAGGGTTCTGTTCCTTTGTTTGTTTGGGATGGGAAAAGTCACTGCTGCGTCAAATTTGTTACATAAAAAAATCAATCGATCGATCGATCGAGCACACAATGTTTTATATGACGTCACACTTCATTCGCGAAGAAAGTCTGTCACCGAGATATTTACGAAACGATATGTACGCCAATATTGAGTAGTTTAAGTTAAAAACGGTTATCGTCATTTTGCACGAAGAAGAAAAATTAAGTCTGAGTCTGAATTTGGGCCAATTTGTGAAAGCCTTGCGAGAAAATGTACACATACTGGAAATAAAAATACGGTGACGCAAATTCGTTACAGGGAAAAAAATCTCGTTTAATTTCGCCCTTCTGCCTCTGTAATTATTGAATACTTTTGCGATTTCGTGAAGGTATTGTGTCACATACAAGTCTATATATTTTTTTTCTAAACATCGTAATATTACAAATATTAAACGTTTTAAACAGTGTTTAAAATGATAAGTGATTATATTTTTTTTCTTCTTTTAAAACACAGCAAGGCAAACCATTGTAACATTTTAAACGAAGATTCTAATCTGTTTTCTCGAATGTCCTTACATGTTCGGGAATCATTTATGTGTACGACAGATATGACGAACGATCCTTCAAATTTTCTTCAATTGGAAAGATCCATAAACGCGATATCGAACATGGATACCATATGTCACGTCATATGAGGGGTTGACATCAAACAGAGATAAAAAGAGGCGGCGCGATAAGTAAAATGATTTCGTGATTGACGTGATAGAGGGTATGTGTTTGATCGTCCTTTCGACGAATCATACGTGTGCGTTGTATATAAAGAATAGTTATTTTAAATTGAAAGGAGGGAAAATAAAATCAGACAGATGGAGAGAAATAGAGAAAAACGAGTATGCGTATAAAAAAGAAACTGTTCACCGAGCCAACAATGTTTCTAATGCAAGCGAAAACGATGTGTTTTTCGTTGCTGAAATTTATGGTAGAATACTTGTGGTAGAATTTTTGTCAGGGTTAAAATAGTCTACTTTATACTTCGGATTGGGAGGCTACTCGTTTGCAATGCATGAAAATGTGAAAATCATGGATTTCTGGTATGATACTCTGGAGTCCAACTCGGACTTAGAAGGTTAAA
The DNA here is from genome assembly GCF_001263275.1 of Habropoda laboriosa. Lineage (NCBI taxonomy): Eukaryota > Metazoa > Arthropoda > Insecta > Hymenoptera > Apidae > Habropoda > Habropoda laboriosa. The sequence continues at coordinate 3,630,541 of NW_017100242.1, forward strand.
CTCCAGAGTTTAAGAAGCTCTTGCTACCTTGACTATCTTACTGTAGAAACTCTACGTTATCTGTATTTATAACGACAGAATACTAGAGAATGTAATTGGAGAAATAAGAAATAAAGAAATAAAGCTATGTATTAGGTGTGGAAATGAATTCTTTCCAACTTTTGGGTACAATCAAAAATTTATTTTGAGTACAATTTAAAAAGAACGAAAACAGATAAATCGTCGAAATAATTTCCATTATTGTCGATAACCTTTTGCTATTTTTCTGGCAGTTTGCGAATACCATCGCGATAGAAACTTGCTTAATTATGTGAATCCAGTCGGAAAGAATTCATTTCTACACCTAATAATTCGAGGGCAATTCTGGTTTATACAGATGCTTCCCTTTCTGTCTGCAAAGAGCGACAGGCGAAGAGACGAAAGGCAGAGAGCAGCAAAGTAGCTGAGCGAAGTGGTGGGGCGGTCGTGCTCGATAGCCTCGAGCGGCCAATTGATTTTTAACAGACTGTATTGCGTCAGCGAGAGACGAAACATGTAATCGACGCTTGTCATGCGGGAGAATCCGGCGCGATATCGTTCTCGATTGTTTCGCGAGGCTGACTAGTCCGGTAAATCAAAAGCAACAGAAGCGAGACAAACAAATACCGACACACAAACCGAAGATAATAACGAAAAGAATAAGAGACAGAAAAACGGAACATTATCGAGGTAGTAAAAGTGTACAAACGAAGAAATGTGTCAAAGAGGAAAGGAATTTTCATTGATTACTCGTTTTTCTCCTCCTCTGTTCTTTTTTTTTTACGTAATTCTTTTTCGTACCAACGTATGGTAATCATTCGTTCAAGTTCATTTGGCTAGGATCGAAATCAAATTGGAAAATGTTTCGACCGATTTCTGTTTCCTGGCTAAAACGTTTTTTTATAGTTTTTTAGATTGGAATTTTTTGTTATTTCGGAATTAAGACGATTAAAATTTGGGTAAATTTATGGTAATGTAGAAAGGGCAGGGAACAGCTCTGACACGTTCTATTGGATAATAAGAGCATTTAAATAGAAAAAGTAGAGAAATAAAATAAAGAAGAAATAGAGGAACAGGTGCCTCGCGTAACAAATTTGAAAAAAGTTTAATCGCGTTTTCTGTGAATTTTTTCGACGGTACATCGTACATGCTTGCGTGGTTGCGTTGTACAGGGTGTCGCCGATCGATTTCTGCATCAATGTACGACTGCGTGCATATTTCACGAAAGTATCCTTTTCCGGTTTACAATGTATCTGCCTCTGTAAACTGCTTCCCTTATTGTTCTTCTTTCTATGTATCGATGTATCGATTGTTTTCATTTTATATATTTTATTTTTATTTACGATTGAGGCAATTGATGGAAAAAGGCCACGTAAGCTTCTTAAATCGTTTCAATCGACTCAGGTATATGTTATATGTATATGTATACATATAATATATCAAGGCATTACTTTTTATTAGGCAATACGATAATTAAAACTTTGAAATCAATTTTCTTGAAATGGCATTTGGGCGTGTGTGCCTTTTTCCCTATAAAACGCCTCAATTGATAAATAAAAATTTTTCGATATTCAAAAATTTAATTGATATTTTATTTTTCTTACAATTGGTGGAGAATGTTTTTTCGAAAATTCATTACCAACGAAATATAGGACGTGAAAAACCGCGCAATTTCGAATTTAACTGTTTTTTTCCATATTTTGCACAGTTGCGGGAAATATTCACGATAATATGAAAGCTCACAATTTTTTTGATGGAGTGTTTTCACATCCAGGACCGTTTCATCGCCGAAACAAAACATGGTTTCGTAATTAGCGTCACTTGAACTACATATCTGCAAAGTTTCAAATTTTTTTCGAATTTTCGAGGTAACGAACTTCCCTTGTTAGTCGAGAACGGTATATACGTTATACTGCTTTCATAAATCCAAGCTTCTTACAAAATTTCCATTTAAAACAGTACGCAGCAATCAACTATCAAAGTGCAATTTTACTGGTTTCGATCGAGGCGAGGGGATCGAACAAGTACAAACAGAAACACGGCGACTAAGTGAAGATTTTAGTTTTCTAAAAAAGATCTGTTTCGAATCAAGCAAAGCGACGGGTGCCTGTTTTTTCTGCTTTTGTTCTAATAAAAAAGAAAGTTTTTCTTAAAGAATTCTCCTGTAAATTGTAATTTTAACTGTACGTTAATTTTTTTTTTTTTTTTTTTTGGAAAAACTGTTGCAACAAGTGTTTTTATTATTCTAATCCTTGGTAAGATATCTGAAACACTATATCATGTAGTGAAATTATCTTCTATTTTCAAAAAATACGTTCCTCTCGGTAGAAACGGACGTAATGAAGGCATCGAGTAGGCTTAACGTCGGTCGTTACCGTGGGAAATTATGAGAATCAATAGGTGTAACGAATGACACGGGTACACATCCCTTTCAGACGTTGCGAAATATACTAACCCTCCGGTTTCGAAGTAAGCAATTAATTACGTAAGTTTATAGGTATAAACCATCGAAATTCCTGTGATCCACGAAACGGTCTGCCCCTTTCATAATTATTTGGAAGCTCATGGAGAATCCGAACAATGTAATCGATATTGTCGTAACTCCAGCGTAGAAGCACAAGGTTTCAGTTTTGGTTAATTAACGATCAACGTTTACAGCCGTCGCGACTGTTCGCTTAAGAGGGCTCGGAAGCCGAACTCAGGTACTTCCGTGCTGGTTTAGTAAATTACGCAACAAGAAATTCCATTGAAATTGGTTGGTATTCAGCAGTAATGAGTTTTCACAACTAATAATACTTCGTGCTAGGACCAGGCAGTCGCGTGCCCGCGCACCGTCATTGTTTCCTCTATAGTCCAGTCTTCTCAAGTAATTTAATCCATCATTACCGAGAAACCCTGTCTTTTTTCGATTATTCTTCGACTTTTCAAAATACAGCAGACTACTGTGTAACGCGAATTCCTATAAACACGCCAAAGATATCGCGACAAAATACTGTTTTCATATATGTAACGCGATTCCTCGTATAACGCGTATAATGTCGCTTATTTAAAAAAAAAGTATCCTACTTGATAAAAAATAGGAAATAAAAGTTGGCATGGCAGTAATCATTCCAAACATGTTACTTTAGATTATTCGCGTTATACGAGAAAAATTCGCGCACAGCACGATTTCCTATAACGCCAATTCATACAACGCGAAATTAACCGCGCTGTACGGGAGTCTACTGTGTATCGATGCATAATTGTTATTCAATTGGAGTCAGCTGGAGAAAGTATGTGTATCTTTGAATGAATATTACGACATCGTTGTTTGTTTAACCCCCATGTCAATAGCCGGGTACCTTTTTGAACATTTTCTCATTTAAAATATTTGGTCTTCTCGGTAAAAGATTCTAATATCCGGCCAGATCGTTGTTATTCAGAATTTTGTTATCAGAAAGCTACTAAAATTGGACGATAAAGTAGACGACAATTGTGGAAATTGACACAAGGGTTAAAGGGATGAGGTGTGAAAAGCTTCAGTTCTACACGAGATACCGGAAGCAATCGTTAAAGGGTTAATATAGAACCAATAATACACAGCTCATCCTTTATACAAACTGCACTATTTCGAGCAAAATCATCTGGCTGTCTTTTAAACAGCACAATTTCCTCCATACGTCGCATTATTGGTCCGCTACCGTGCTCGATGTACGATGCTAATTCAAACGTAACCCGGATGTAAGCCGCGAGCAGTAAGCCGTTGGCTGGAAAAGAGAAAAGAACAAGCGCGAACGGTCAGAGGCGGATTACGACGGAGCGTCGATCACGGGCAATTTGTTTGGCCGGTGTACGCGTGGTGGTTAAGCCGATTAATGCAATCATGCGTCACGATGTTCGCATCTGTATCAATGGTGAACATCGTTCGTTCCGTATAATGCCTCTGCATTATCACTCATTAAGCGGCGCGCCGCTAACGATTTTCCATTCGCTCGAGAGCACACCCCCCTTTCCGACTCTGCTCGTTTTATTCATTTTCTCGTCGTTAGATATTTTATATTCGATGGACGTGCTCGTTCGGAATTTGGCTTGAAAAGTTCTCTCGTAAATGTTTAATCCATTTGAGGGAACGCGGGATAGAGAGGAGGAAAGGGGTACGAGATAAAGCAAGGAACGAGGGAAGGAAAGAAAGTATAAGGGAGAGAAAATAAAATAAGAGAACCGGTGAAAGATACAACCGATGATGTAGAAGTTGAGTTTCATAGAGCTGACGAATAAAACGCTTATACAGAGTATTAGGCCACTCCTAGGAGAAATTTTAAAGAGTTACTTTAGAAACTAAAATAATATGAAAATTAAGAATAAAAAGATTGCGTTTAAGGCTTCATTTGTTAAATTGGCGCCTAGAACATGGTAATTCTCACACGCTACCGTAGGGCTGGTAGTAGATCAGTGCCGTACCGAGCGAGAAAGGACACACTTACCTCGGCGCGTGAAGATTGCCAGGTTCTAGGCGCAGATTTTAATCTTTAATAACTAAACAACGAAGACTCTATTTCGGTTTCTAGAATCACTCTTTAAAATTTCTCCCCGAAGTATCGGAACACCCTGTATATACATAGATGTACGGTTGCAATTTTAGCTGGCTTCGCAAATGGCGCGCGCGCGCGCGCGAGTTCGCGTTACAGTCGAGGTGGAGGGTAGTGTGAAAAATAATTGAACGCTGAAAACGTTTTTAGAAAAGGCCACCTCGGCCGAGCTCGTCAACGCTTGTCGTCGCCATTCAATGATTATATATCCCATGTGTTTTCTATTAGGCGGTATCACATGAAATTGTCGATGTCAGAATAACTGACAATCAACCGCGATTAGTAAACTCTGCATAACTTATATTTTTACTTATACTACACACGGTGTTCGGTAACTGTTATTAGAAAATTTAAGGGGTGATTCTGGAAGCCGACAGAATAAAGAAATTGCGTTTGAAGCTTCGTTTTTCAGTTATCAACGTTTAAAAATATCCCCGTAGCCGAGCAACCCTCCTTACACCGAGTATAGGGCACGTCAAGACACAGGGGTTATAGAAAAAATAAAATTTTCGATATATTCCGAAACTCTGACGATTTCGTAGGGACAAAGCGATGAAATCGCAAGAAAATAGAGAGGATTCCAGTCGATTATTTCTTCATCAGTTTGACAAATGCTCTGTCGCGAATAAGTCCCTAAATCGGTTGACGGTCCTGTAAAAGATTCATCGGTGATCGACAGAGGCAGAAGGAATTGTCTGGAAAGTGCTTCTCTTTCCGTTTCTTTCTTGTTACGTCGATTTCCGTAATACTCCGCGTCTCCCACGTGTATCAAAAGTAGCGCTGCGGAAAGTGTAACTCGTTGTCGAACGTCCATCCAACGGATCGACAGACGGGCCAGCTGTCTCTTTCTCCTTGCGTCTCCAGATCCGAAGGCGTGACGTCGCGTCAAAATAGAGGAAAACGAGTTTCTCCGTATTAGCTCTGTAGAGAAAAGAGGCCCATAATATTCAACGTCTGCCATTCCGCTTACAATGTAACGTAATCTAATTGTTTGAAAAGTTATAAAAATTTATAACTTTCACGATCATAAGTAATTCAACGCTGTATTCTAATTTATCCGCATTTTCTGCTTCAGCCAAAAGTACCTGTAAGCAAATGTTTCTCCCTAATTGTAAGATTACAAATGGACGAACTTATACTTCTTTTTTTAATATAGTTAATTTGAAATGTATTCAACAACCTACATTCTTATCGTACACAGTGTTTTGAAATTAAATCAATATTCCAGCGGTTGGAATTCATGATTCTTAAAAAGATAAATATTTCAGCAATCAGAATTTACATATTCATGACTCGAATAGATCGTTCGAAAGTAAAATTCACCGGGGTGGATGGTCCATGATTTCTCGAATAATCATTACTTCTTACATCCAACTAATACTTCAGCCGCAACAAGGTCTGAATTCTTGGAAACGTGTAGCATTATACGAGTAGATGCGACAATTGAGTTAAGAATACAAAAGTTTGCTCACATTTCCATGGAAAAAAAAGAAACAAGAAGAAACCGAAGTATTTCCTTTGGTATCAGTCGCTGCAAGTTTAGAAAGCTAGCTGACCGTGGAAGCATGAAGGTGACACCAGCAAGTGTTCAGCTTTAAGTGTACTGTATGACTTGGAGAGCAGAGAAAAGCGTAGGTACCAGCATCGCATACTCAACCACGTATCTCTTCTTCTTCTTCTTTTCTTTTTCCTCCCTTTTCTTCAGCCCAAGAGGCACGAGGAAGAAAACGAGAAATGAAGAGACGACGAAACCCACACATTCAGCTTTTTCCAGAAATTACTCGGTTCCATCGTGATGACCCCTCGCATCCGGTCTCACCATTTTTACGCTCGCTCCCGTCACTTCTTTTCAGCTCTTTCTACCCGGCCCTTTTGCTTCCCTTCGAACTCCCCCGCGCTGCTGCTTCTGTCTGTCGCGACGAAGACGTCCTTCGAAACGTTTCTTAATTCTGCGATAAGCAAGGGTGAGCACAATGAGCAATTATCGATTTTAACGGACTCGAAATAGAAAAATGATCATCTCTAAGTTGGTGATTGAATGACATCTTCTTTACGATTACGAGTATTTCTTGTGAAAGGTATTGATAAACTCAGAGATGGAAGGGACGAAGCGTAAAGATACAGTCAGTGATAAAAACCAGCCGTTCCATATCAAATCGCACAGAATTGTGGTCGTAGACATCGTTTTTTTCAAACTCCAAAAATTATCAAGTGAAAATTTTTTGAGTTACCGAAAATTGAAAATTTTCCCGCTGAAAAAATTTAGCTTGCATCAAGTTACTCTCCATAAATTTCACATTTACAATATTTTCTGTCTATCTGTTTTTCAGTTATTCAAATTAACAATTGTGCAGCCCTTAACTTTGCACGGTGATTTCACCCTTAACCGTGAATGTCAGCTGATAAAAAAATACGTGTCTAATATTCTCAGGTTCTCTAGCTGCATGGAAAATTTCATAAAAATCAGAGTGTCTTACGGTTGGGCGATGTTCCTTAGATGTTAGTATTATACCAAACAGCGAAGCTTCGAAAAAGCCCTTAGAAACTGTAGCAATATAGTTTGGTGAATTTTTATTGTCGATACAACGAAAGTACGTAGAAAGTTTGAAATTTTTACAGACGTACGGGCGCAATTTTCCGAACAGCTCGAAGAGAGGTCTTTTCATTGTTCGTACTTCGATCGTTCCTGTCTGTTCACGGTTCGCCCTTCTTCCTAAAAGCTTCGACGTTCTATAAAATTAGCGGTATATCGCAGACCGTACTTCAAAGGTTCATTTTCCGGTATACAAGGAACGAAGGACATGTAGAAGCAAAATGGACCATCCGGAAAATAGCGTAACCTTTCTATTTAGTTAAATAATTGGGTACTGGCATCCCCAACTCCCCCGCCAGCCCCACTTCTGGCCCTCTTTCGAAAGACTCCTGACTTAATACACTTATTGTTAATGTAATTCCGTCGGGTTTTCAGCCCGATGGTTGCCTACCTTTCGTTGACAACGCAACGTCATTTGCGGGGATGCTGCAGCACTGCCAGACAATGTGCACGCGTTCCCATTCTGCTTTTTCAACCATCCATACCGGCGAGGAAATCGAATTTATTACGAGCAACTTAGGCCACGAACACACCTCTGTTAAAACAACCGGCGTTACAACGTCTATTGTTCCGTAAAATTGAAACGAAAGTGATTGTTCGCGAAAATGGACATTGGAGACTATTTAACGATGCCGGGTCAAATATGACCCAATACTGAAATCTTTTTCGTACGCAAGCGAAACTACATATTTTCATTTTACTGGGCATTATATTGTTTAAAATTGTGCAAACTTATCGTGATTAATGTAAGAAGAGGAGAGTTGTGACTCTGCTTCGAATGTCGGTTGAAACAAGAGATATCAAAATGCTGGGTCAGAGATGACCCGTTCGAAGGTTAAGGATTGATTCCTTTGGAAAATTGATTATGAAGCTAATATCGTCAAATGCAATGTTGATTCGTTGAATTAATTCATTTGGAGTACACACTTACTATCGTATTGCAAAACTTTTTCATTTTCAGTCAAGATCAGGTGATCCAGGAGGCTAAGAGATTTGGTCTTACAACGATCTTGGTCCATTGATCATTGCGTCCGTCACGTTTCACATTTCCGTTCTAACGTAAATAATTGCTTGCAGAAAATTATAAATTGTGTAACTCTGAAGAATCACATGCTCGTCGTTCCATCTTAAAATTGAGCAATTGAGCGCGCGAAACGGCAAACGAGCCGCAGAAAGGAAGAGATCAAAGAGCAGGAATATCGTCAGGACGAAATTTCGAATAATATATATCCCGTTCAACACGGCATATCGCAATTTAAAGGACGCTTCATTAAATTCACAGCCCCTCTCTCTTGGGAGACAGAGAGAGAGAGAGAGAGAGAGAGTTAACGGACAGCAGAAGGGTTGCCGAAGGGCAAGGAAGGGAGGAGTTTTCAAAGCACGCGTCCTCGTTAAGGCGACGCAGCATTATAACGTTGCGCGTGGTTGTCAGAAACGTTGACAGACACGTGGCCACTCATTGGTATATTATATTGCATTTTCGTGATACGACGAGTATCGTTGGTAACGTCACAGCTCTTACGATGGATCGTCTGGGAATGCACGCGCGCCTGTGATTAGCTAATATGTTTATGAGAGGGTGAATGCTCCGAACGAATCTCGCTCGAGATTGTTACTTGAAGTAGCTTGTTCAATTGTTTTGCATAGATAACACCACAAATTCAATTGTACGAGCGGTAATCTTTATTTTGTAATAAGAAAATGTTAACCTTTAAGAAAAATTAATCCTTAAAAAAAATTAACCTTTATTTTGGAATTAAAAAAAACTGTTTTGCGTAGGTAACACAAAAATTCAATTCTACGAGCGTTAACCTTTATTTCATAATAAAAAAATTAACCTTTATTTTGCAATTAAAAAAAACTGTTTTGCGTAGGTAACAGAAAAATTCAATTGTACGAGCGTTGACCTTTATTTTGTAATAAAAAAATCTATATTTTTAGCAAATATCATTTATTACTATTTTCTGCGTTTATTTTAACATCACATGTTATTGCATTGCTCCGAGTCGCTGGTACGTACAGCCATAAAATCTATCAAATGTTAAAGGTTAAAAAATTCTTCAGAAATAAATTCGTTGTTTCATGCTTACTTCTAGCAACCTCGCCTGCGTTTTCATTAATAACAATGAAGCATTTGCCAATTTCGCTCCTTCTTTGGCGGCGTTGCACGCAAAGGTGGCCTGCAACGCGCATCACCCAGTGATTCGCTTTGTTGAATTAACAATTGCATTAATTGTAAAAGCGACGCGCAGGAAATTTATTGCGATATTAATAAATGATCCTATTATCTCGTCAAACGTTCACTCTTCGAAAGAATTCTTTTCCCTCCCCACCCCCCAACCGTACACGATCTTTAAAACGATTTCGATGCTTCCAGCGTGAAATATATTTATTCCATCGATGCAAATTAAAACGCGCTGCCGTAACTGTTGTCAGTTATCGCAATTGTTTGTACCTGCAACGCGTAAAACGGAAAAAACATTAATAATATTGCAGCAATTGCTTTTTCTGCCTTCCGCTTCTGCACCGTTGAAAATATAGACGTACAATATTTGTATGTAATGGAATTCGGATTACAATTAACAGGTATATCTCCTTTTTTCTCTTTTTTTTTCTCGAAAAAGCCATACGTATTGTATTTTCTGCGATCAAAAATGGCGGCAAAACACGACACGATGAAACTTGCGATAAATGGAGTGAAAAGGAAAATTAGCCTGTATTTGAAGCACGTAAAAGAGAGGAAAAGAATGAAATCTACTAAAAAAGGTAGATAGACTTTTATATTTCTTAACGTGTGTTTCTAGCTTCTGTCGCCTCTTGCTCTGCGTGTTTTATACCTTCACTTTCAGCTACCATCGAGTTCTAATAAAATTTCTCACGGAGCAAAAGGAACGAGGAGTAAAAAATTACGCAAGGTTTAAAAAGTCAATTAAAAGTAACGATCACGGGTCAAAAGCTAGCACATTAATTGGATCATTTACTCGTGCAAAATTCAATGTTTTTTTTTTAAATTAAATGGTTCAAAATTGATAAAGACTAGCTATACTCCGTTTTCATTTACTTTCAATTCGATGTTACGCAGTGCTGCGTACTTAAAAAAAAATTTGGAAAATATCCTTGGAAAAATATTATTATTATATTAAAAATATATTATTTGAAAAATATTTTTCAAGGATTCAAAAAAAAGAAAATGTAATATCGGTGTCATTTCCATCGTCACCGTTACGCGAAAGAATGATCTTCGAGGATGACATCACTTGTAGCATAATCTGACGTGTCTGAGAAGTGAAACACAGGAAACACACGCTGTACGATATTCTCTTTCTAGTTAGCGATGGGCCGAAGCATGACGGACTTAATTAACAGCGAAAAGCCTCTTATACTTAATAATCTACACACACAATGCGAACAGAAGCACAGGCGGCAGTGTAGATTACGTTGTAGAGGGACGTTCAGTTTCACGTGAAACCGGCTAGGTAAATTGACTCTGGCGAGTTCTGGGGATCCAATTCCGAGATTTCGCTGCTGGTCGATTGGGTTTCACTTCCGCTGCGATTCCCTTTGCATGTAATTTGCCTCGGAGCAACCAACATTCGTAAATATAAATTCCCTTTTCGCTGGCTTCGAATTCATGGTTCTTTTTTTGTTCGCGGATTTATCAAGGAAACCGCAGAATATCTCTGGCGTGGTCGAAAGCATTTTGAGGTTAGAAATGTGGTATGTACTGTGTTTGTCGAACGTTCGAAATTGATTCTATTCTCCTGGATGTACGTTATTACTGTTGTTGAATGGTTGTTTGGTAGACGTGGAGATATTGGTAAAAACTTAAGGAATGTTGATGGATCGGTAGTTTGGGGACGGTACTTTCCACGCTTTACCACCAGAGGGACAGGCTAGCCGGCGAAACATCAACCTTGCCCGCTAATACTCACCGAGGCTTCCGTTCCTTACAAGTGTAACTTTTAACCTGAGCTTAGTAGTAAAAATTAAAAAGTTAATATCATATATATCAGTAAAAATGTTCCAGTTTAAAAATATTTCAGTTTCCAACGTTTTTCTTGTAAGTGATAGACAGTGAGAAAAATAGAAAAGGACGAAATTTAATTATTTTTTATGCACAATACAACAGCCTGAATAAATTTTTTAAATTTGCAATTTAGAAGTTTTATCGTATGTACTCGTTGTACAATAAGATTCCAGAGTGAATCATCTTTGCCAAGATCTTAATAATTATATAAATTTGCTTCACATTCTTGTGAACGGGAGTGCACGTATACACAGAATGTGGTAATAATCAATATAACAGAGACACGATCTCCTGATCTAAACACAATGTTTAGCTTGCTAATCGTGATATAATAATTAATACTTGTCTCATGAGCCATCCGCAATCTGTTCATTAATTCGTTATTTCTGTGTACAATACTGTTTGTGCTATTGTTTCTGTGATAAAAATTTGTATAATACAATAATTAAAATTTGATTCAGAGACGTGTACAATGTGTGTCTAAATACGTTGCAATTGAATAAGTCCAGGCAAGAAAATTAAGATAAATGCAGTCTTTTCTTCAGTTAATAATCTGCAGACTGCTGTGCAATCATTTATGATTACGATTATTAAATTAACGTGTGCAAAATGTCATCTGTCTGAATCACGTAAGTCGCTTATTTAATATTTTAAGCTATCAATTATACGCCGGATTAACTTGAAAGAAGTTTCTCACGACACACATATCATACGTCACGGTATTTTCTCTACTTCGTAATAAACGAGGGAACTTTAGATCGTTGCTAATAGACCAACGTACGAAAGTAAAGATAGAGCATTTAACAAATTTGGACTCGTTTCAGTTGTGATCAAACGTATTTCAGATACCAAGCAAAGAATACGAAATATTCTTATATACAAAGCTTAAGACGAAATTTTCGAAGTAGTCGAAATATCTAATACCGCAGCTTTAATATATTTAGATGTCAAAGTATCGATTCAGCGCGACCTAATGCTAATTAGATATTTACCAGAGCGCGACCCGTGGAGGGAACCTTATTGAAACAGGATTGTTTGACTTCTATATCGAATTATTGGAGCAGCGCTCCAAATAGCAGCGCTGCTTTATCCATTAATATTAACGTTAACGTATTAACTAAGATTTCAATCGTTCCCAAACTAGTATTCCCCTACCATAACTGTCCTAAGATTGCTTTACTTTACGAGTTTCTCGTATTACACCTGAACCAATCATTAACATTTTCCGTTATACCACAGCAAATTGATTTAATTATTTAGAATCTGTATTGTTAAGTGTTTGTGTTGTTTAAGTGAATATAACGATAACGTGAAATATAGTTGCACATATACAGAGTGTCTCAGCTTTTTCCGATCAAATTTTGTCAGAATATTCAATGGATAGGTACAGGTAAGAAAAAGGTGTGTAAAAATAGGTTGTTTGAAGCTTTGTTAAAAAGTTACAAAGGGAATCAAAACAGAGCAGTCGGAATAGACAAAGAAACTACGACAAAAAGTACGAGCGACGTTAACCCTTTCGCTACGGCAGATTTTAACGCGTAACGTGGGTGACTGACGGCAAATTTCGTATCACGGCTGTCAAATTTCTTATTTTGGCCGTATCGGTTTAAAATTCGGTTTATTAAATTAAGGTGGAAGTGCAGCAAAAGGCTCCAACAGTACACCTGCGGGCGCCAATAGTAATGAAAGGATTAAAGAAAAAAAAAATCGCTGCCACTCGTAATAACGGACGAATTCGGAATGTGTCAAATAACTAATACGATAAAGTTGTTAAAGATTTCACAATTACGAAATGTCGTCTTCGAATATTTTCTCTCAGACGATGCAATCCTTTCTTGTCACGAATTAATTGCAATTTTTCCTTGCACTTGAGCTATTCCCCGTTAAACAGTTATTTTGTTCGCTTTATTCGCCGGAAGGCCGGGCTAGGAACCGTAAATTCATTGCATTTCATTGCAGCCACGGTAGATTGTGGGTGTAGTAGCGTACAAAGGGCCAGGGTGTAACAACATAGCGCCGGTCACAAAGGCGTCCCGAGTGAAAAAGAAAGCGCCGTAGACGTTGATGTCGACGTAGCATAGCGAGTTTCCCCGGTTGTCTACCTCTTGTTTCTGCAGGTGACAGAAATAGTGACCCAGTTACACCCTGCACTCGCGTACCGCGTGGCTGCACGCGAAGAGGAGCACGAGAGAACACTCTTGGTCCATAGGTCTGCTTGCCCTCTCAAAAAGTCGCCGTACCGATACACCGCGACGCTGAAGCAATAGGACGATATTCTCGGTACGCTGCACGTCAAACTAATGAAGTGCAGTTGATTTCATTTTTAGTACGGAGTTTTCTTTTAACCGCTTAACCTACGATTTTTCTTCCGACTGTGCATCTAAGAGACTGTATTAGGTGGTAAACCATATTAAACAATATTACGATTAATTTTTTTTACCGGTATAACTATTTGTCTCACTTTTTCTCGGGTTAATGATGAGCTTAGTTTCTTCCTTTTACCATACTACAGTTTCATAATTTTCTCTAAGCTTTAATACACGATGCTAAAATCTCAATTTCGGTTTGGAGTGGATTATGACCGTTTTTCCTTGGACTTTTCGTTTAAGGTACGTAAGATATTGAAAGATGTCGAGATATCGTCGATTTAAGATATTGGGGTCGGCTAGAAGTTTTCGAGATACTGATATTTCTGATTTCGTAATCTAATTTTATACTCCTTTGGAAGCCGAAGTAGATGAAGGCGGTGCTGATTGCTAAAGGAAGGAAATAGAAATTGACGATTGGTTGGTATAGATTTAAGATACTGTGGTCGATTCGAAATATTCAAAATATAGGGTATTCAAAGTTCTGATATTTCTGAAAGTTAAACGATTCGAATTCATCTGCTTGCAAATTTCATTATTTTCAAAACTGTTTCTGCTTCTTTCGCTTTACATCGTTGTATAGCAGATAAGCGAAAGTATTGTTACTTTCGTTGTAACATTTTCCGTCGCTGAATGACGAAAAATGAGGCCAGGTTAGTAAGTGTAACGTAAAAACTGTCACGTCGGTATTCTTTTTCCATGTTACTCGAAAAGAATTCCAAAAGATTACTCATTTTCCAGCTGTCTGGACCAGAATCCCTTTTCGCGGAGAATGTAATTCTGTGAACTACAAAAATCTTCAGCGTATCCTCTTCACTTCTCTCCGTCAAATTGTGCAACTTTCGCACGGGCAATTTTTCCGTATTTTTCGAAGTTGAAGAAATAATTATGCGTACGCTCGGTTTAAACCGTGTATAATAAACGCGAGAAGGCGGAAACGTAAATGAAGACAACGGGATAAGCGCGCAAAACAGCAGCAGCCGAAGTTGAAGGAGAACTGGGTCAGAGTCTCGAAGAGAATCGAATTAACAAATTTCTCAATTAAGGCAATCGTAAATTCCCGATGCAGTTTCCACGATATCACTCGCTAAGGACGACCACGATTTATCGTGGTTTGCACGCTAGAAGCAGTTGAAGGTTCGAGAAGGAGGAGCCAGAACGGTTGGGGCGAAGAGGTGCAAGGAGAAGAAAAGGAGCCGCGAGCTCTCTCAACACCATAAACCGCAACGCGCCCTTAATTCCGTGCCGAATTATCGGCCGCAATAAAACTTACCCCACCGGCTGGTTAATGACTTCGATAACTGGGCTTTCAGTTTCGCAAACGACCAGTAGCGTCCTTATACGTGACGACCGCATTCCCCCTTGCACGCAAAACCGCGTTTCTACGGAGCTCCCTTTAACACCTAGCGAGCAAAGCTGAGCGGAATAGAATCGATGCAGCGGGAAGATTTTGGTAATTTATCAAATTAGGCATAGTCGCAGAAACATAGAAATTGTGCCGAATCACAGTCATAATTTCCTCCAACTTCTCAAGCTAACTCATTATCACCTTACCTCCGAAAGAATCTTTGCAGAAATCTACTGTTTGCTGCTAGAAACAGTGACACTCTTACACTCGATATGAAACAAATCACAATTTCATTATAGGAGCACTAAACTAGATTTTTAATATGTCTTTGCAGCTTTAGAATATATCAACAATGCGAAGATTTCCTTAACCTTTCGACCCATTTGTATCATTCGAAAAAAAAAAGAAAAATAGGCCTTTAACACGAAATTTGAGTAGTCTGCGATTATTCGCTATATGAATGCGCTTTCGTGATAGTGACCAGGAAAATTGCGCATACATATACGCTAACGATGCAAATGGGTTAACTGGAGAGCTAACTTGCTAAAAGAGTCTTCTGTGCGCGTCGCACCAAATGAATCACGACGTTTTCCATTTCATACCTTAAAAAACCAAATGATGTATCAGGTGTAAATTTACGAAGATCCGTGACGAGTTAACTCGTCTTGCGCGTTGCAGGTAGCATTTCGCGACGACGAGTTAACCCGTCATCCTCAGTTGAAGGGTGAATCGTGCGTGATAAGATGATTTTCGCAAAGAATCGCGGGTGAGATCGTGAAAAGTTTCGGCCGTCAATTATAGTGGACGAAGTTGGAGGAACGGTTGGGCTCCTAGTTCGGGTAAATCACGGGGCGCAGTTATCGGCTCTCCCGCGGATTTCTATAATTTTCGAATCGGTACGGTCTGCAGAAACTTGAAGCGGCTCTGGTTAAGTCTCTTTGATCAAATGCTCCGCCACGCAGCATCCCAAGTTTGCCGCAATAACTGGAGTACGATTTAACTTGGTTAAGGAGCAATTAGTCAGCGGTTAACCGGAACTACTCCTCTACCCCTATTTACTGTGTACTCAAGAAATCAGTACGTGAATTAAGCTTCTGCAGCGCCAAGTCGTCTACGACAGTTTATATGCGCGTTAATTAATTTCTGCCGACCCCACCCTAACGCGTAGGTGAGAAGTTTCCAAGGAACTGGACGTGGCCGAATAAAGCTGCCCAACAACAAGAACATTTACAAGAGATCATTTACGCGATAAAAGAGGATTGTAGGCTGCTGATGTGGAAGCCTGATTATACGACGAGTAAAGTTCTCTATTTGCCAACACAGATTTTACGAAGATAACAGTTATTCTATAAATACGTTCGGGTTTCTAATAGCAGGTTGTGCAAAGTTCACTAGAAATGAAGTTTTAAACTTTTCACGAATATTGTATATTCGTAAGACAATTGCAAGATGAATAAAGTAGTCTGTAAAAAAAAGAAAAATTTCCATTTAGAGCATATTCCCACTGTAACGTGTTTTTACGAAGGATATCACGGAGGATTTAAAGGAGAAATATTTCTGCATGTTTGTTAACGCGATACTTCTATCCTGAGGAAAAGTAAGACGATACGTCGTATCGAAATCTGAGAAGAAACTGTAATCTCTCTGTTAGTTAACAAGATAAAACAATGTTTCTGTTATAACCGGACAATAGAGCATGATCAGGTGAGCAAAGAGCGTAGTCAAAACGCGCGACGAGAGAATGGCGAGAAAACTTGAAGTATTTTGGTCTCACTTAAACGATCTCGCAAGTTGGCGCATTGAAAAGTTGGTGGTACGTAGTGCCGGCTGTACAGAAAGCGCTCATCTTTATTAATACGAGGCTACGCTAGAACGAGCTTTAAGTTCGTCTGACGGAGTAGCTCGGCCAATATTTACGTTTCATTTTGTCGAAGCCGCAGGACGACTCTCTCTCATTCCAGATTTTTAATGAAAATGACTGGGAAATCGGAAGCTTCTGAAAGATACTCCGACACCTGACTTTACACTTTCCGCAATGAACTCGTACCTTTGAACTTCCAGCTTATTCCGCATCTGGTCAAAAGCAGCTGATGTTTAATGAGACGCAACCATCAATTCTAGATTTGAACACCGACCAACTAGGGGAAAACCAAACACGATTGACATTGAAAAATAATTTTACGATGTTATCGTAGGAATTGTATTATCACTGGAGATTCGAATTTTTATACACGCAAAATTAATGTTTTTCAAATAATCATGGAAATTATTTGAAATAAAAATGCGTAATTTCAGCGGTATTACGTTTTTTTCTCAAAATAAACGGTTAGATTCCGTGCATCGTTTTATGTTTGGATAAGGCACGCGCATCACGATTGCGTTTAGGGTTGAAGCCACCGCGAGAAACGCAGGGAAACGCTTTCCTCATAAAAGCTACCATGTAGAAATCAAATCTGTGTAAAAAACTTAGTAGCTTTTTACGAGCACGCGATTTATTCGCGACATGTGGTCTCTTCTGAACTATTTCTTCCTCCGTATTGAATGCATAGGAATAAAAAGGGAAGCCGAGCTTGAACTACAAGGACCAGATGAATCCTGTAGCGATTTCGTATTTTTCCTCTTGTTTTCTTCAAATTCTCGCAAAAATTCAGACGCGTAAGTTCAGCAAACAGGAAACCACGACAAATATCGTTCCTCCGTTCTCTGCTGTGAGTATTAACGTTGGTAATCACTGTCACATGACTGATTCCGTTCAGAAGCAATTAAATGTTGCAGAGACGCGCGGCAAGCAACGTTTTGAACGGTCACTGAGCGGTGAATACTTTATAGGATGTCGTTAGCGAAAATCGAACGCCGGACCGATTCCGTTCGCGTAATGAATTTACGGCGGTGCTTGCACGTCTGTTCCTGGAACACGTGTCGACCGGCCGCGATGGAAGGTCCGCGGAATATCGGCCGTCGTTTTGCTTCGATAAATCCAGAATTCGAATTTGACGATCGCTGTGACGAGATCCCCGTTCGTTAGGTCGTAGCGGCGGGGGTCGGTCGACACGGAGGCACTTCTGTTAACGAAGGGACTTAAGCGTCGTGATAGACATGGATAGAATCGATTTTAACGGGACGTCTCTCAACGAACGTAGCCTCTCTTGATTCGGAATCGTCGCAGCTACCCGGCCATTAATGCGCCCCTGGAAAAATAGTCTAAGTACGGGACACATTTCATCGTAATGCAGCTAAGAACGGTGTCACTTCGTTAGATTAACGCGAAAAATAGAGCAGAAATTTTTAGGTGTTTGGTCTTACTCAGACATCCTGTATTTTTCATTTATTCTTTGAAATTGTTCGATTTTCTATCTCTAAATACACCGTTTGGCTATGTCAGTGTTTACTAATGAAAATTTGTAGAACGAATTGCACCTCCTATAGTTAACAATGGACAGCGATTTTTCTGCAAATTTATATTTTTCAGAATATAGTAAAAAATGTAGAATCTCACCTGTCGGGTATTATAAAAAGCACTATAATTTGGATATTTTATATATTTCTTCATGTTACCTATAAATGCGTAAATATCCGCAGTCGACTTATTAATATTCTTTAACAACATTTTAGGTTCGTTCATTTTCAAATTTTAGTCATTTTCAGCTATACTTCGAAAGAACGAAATTCCTGAACCTGCATTTCAATTTTCGTGTCCCCGGGTTACATGTAGCTGTGTTTTGCTTTTTCGTCGAATCACTGAAGTCATAAGAGGAAAGGAGGAATTTCCAGTGTGTGTACGTACCCGAGGATCGCCATGCAGGCTCTTTCCTTGGCCACGCTTCGCACACTGAACACGGTATCTCCTTATAAATTTATAAGCGGGTCACGAACGCCAAGGCGTAATAAGCGGTACGCCGGCTGCGCTGTAATTGACACGTTGAATATATCTAGGCGAGGATTTAAACGGGACCGCGTTTGGAGAACGTGCTCTAAGCGCGGAGACATTGATTCTCTTGTTAAAGTGCACCATGAGACGTCGTTCGAGTTGAACGGAAACTCTCGTTCTAACCTGAGACCTGGCAGCTTTTTCAGCTGCCTGTACTTGAATAAATTCATGGACGATGGTAGGAGACGGAGTAATTCATACCAAGAATTAAACGTTTCAAGAGAACCATCAATTTCAGTTTCGTGGAAAGTCAGGTTTATTAAATTAGAAAAATTGTATTACTATTTCCTTATTTATACACAGCCAATTGAAAATGAAGTAGCCTCAGACTTAGAGATTGTACAATTTAACTGACTAAATCTTCCGAACCTGTCTACTTTTCACGAAAACTTATTTCCATTTAATTCTGTTAATGTCAAATTATCCTTAATCTTGGAAATCTTAAGCGAACTTTTAGAATAGCCCAAACACTACTTTTTATTACGACAATTTTTATCTTTTTTGGTAAGAGTATCACTCAAATCCTTTTACCTTTTGATAAACATTGCTCCGTTCTGAGAAAGTACGTAACCCTTTCTTTGAAGTAGCTGGTAGAAGAAAATTTTTGACGTTCCAAGTACAGGAACCAGTAAGAGTGGTGAAAGGAAAAAGATTACAAAGAATAAATACACACGTTGACATCATTAAGAAGCTCAAAGGCGTGTAAAATACTACGACGAGTGTAATAAAGGGAAAAGTGTAAGGGAAATGTCAGAAAAGAAGTCGCTATCACGCTAAGGGGTTACTTTGTATTTTATCACCAGTTCCACTATAACTGTAATACTGGCGAAGGAATAGGTGTAAAGTGCTTTTAACGTAATCACTTCGTCCTGGTCTAAACTGTCGGGAACTTTCGAAAGCGAGAGGTTATAGCGCGTGTCGGAACAGACGCAGACCCTACCACTTACGCAACCTTGCCTGACCATTTCGGCATTTTCCACTTTTTCTTTGTTCAATCCCCTTTCTCGCGCCTTTTCTTTCCACCTTGCTTTGTTCCCCCTTGCAGTCAACCGTGCTTGCTGATGCCGTAGTACCGGGTAACTGACTCTTTGTTAGGGAAAATCGTACTTGTCTCATTAGTGATATTGCGCTGTTTTAAGGAAATTAGAAGAACAGGAATGCTACCGCCAAGCTCGAGTGTGTTGCAGTTGATTCGGTATTTCAACGTGGAGAATTCTGTTTAATTAACTGTAAGTGAATCTATCGAATTGAACGTCTTTCCGATACTTGCAAAATTGTTACAAGTTAGAAATTGCATTGAATTTTGTGTATTGTAATTATTGTAGTTTTCTGCTTATCATACGGTAATAGTACTTCTACTATTATTATCGCAACATGGTGAGTTAATTTTTGAAGAGTTCTGATAACAGACGGTAAATGTTAGTAACTGTCGATAGAATTAGTTTACGTCCAGTTTGAACTAGGCGCGACGCGACAAAGTAAAAATTCATTTGTACCTTGCAAAATTAATTTTCCATAAATTAATAACAGAAACAAAGTACTCTTTACATGAAGGAATATTAATAAAATATTCCGATTCCACGACTATATTTGCCGACATTTTCTAACCTAGACGACTTCATGAAACATTCCACCTTAAAAGCATCACGATCAACCTATCAAAAATGTCAATTAGCGTCCGACAAAGAACATTCGACGCAGCAATCTAAACAGCGGTGCAACGTCTACCCCACCGTTTCACACATGTAAATTCATTTCACCGTGTCCCGTCGAAATCACCGAACGTGGAGAAGAAAGAAGGGGAAAGAAGGGGGACGATCCTCAAGAGAGACCAACGGGCTGACTCTGATTTCGACGCCACGTGTCGCAGGTGGCGGATAACGATGAATTTTTGACTTCCCCATAGTAATCCCGGATTCTTGTCACTTCGGCCTAACGAAACCCTCCCCCGTTTCCTCTGCTCTCCCCGATCGTTTATATTCGTCCGTCGATGCTCGGCTGCACGGCCGCGCAAGAAACGGAAGAAAACGACGAGAACGAAGAGAAGAGTCGCGTTAGCCTGAATGGATCAAAAAGGAAGAAGGAAGGATAAAGGGGCAACGGAACGAGGAGAGATAGCATGGTTCGAGAGGGGTGGTTCAAGAGCACGGGCATCGCAGAGTAGAAGAGAGAGAGGGAGGAAGGGGTGGCTTGGCGGCAAATTGAATCTCGCGCAAGACGTGACTGCCCCGGGGAACACCGACGCGGCTATATGGTGAAAATCACGACACGACTCCGGCCACAATACGTATTACCTACGCTTCGTGAAAGTCATGGCATTAGCCAACGACGTATTCCTCGACGCCTCGTAGACGTCGACGTTGTCGTTGCCGTCAGCACGACGCGTCCCTCCTCGACTACTTGAATTTTCATCTACGTGAAAACCCATGGCATCCACCCGCCCCAACCCACCCACCAGCGTCGCTGACGATGTCGTTCTCGTTGTCGTCGTCGTCGTCGTCGTCGTCTCGTGCAAAATCTTTGTCGTTTCTCACCGCGACGGACGTTGGCTGATTTTGAAAAATGAACATCGACCACGTTCCACTGCTCGTACCTCAGGTACCACGAAAAGCGCAACTGCGTGTTTCCAGTAGCGTAACACGGTCCGGTGTTAACGTGTGCAGTATGGAAATGGAGAAATTGCAAAAAGAACAAATTTCGCTGCAACATGCTGGTTACACGATAAACCGATTAATACCGTCAAATTTACTCGTCACGTATGAATTCCGCCTTGGAAAACGTTTGTCCGTCAGATTAATTTAGTCACAAAGCGAGTTTTTCGCTAAAAGGTCGAGCGCATTCAAAGAGAACGAAATATTATGCGGAATTTAAGCAACGATGGCGGTGATTTTGTAAATGAATAATAATCTAGTGGTGGTCCTGGCATAACGTTGCACCAGCGTGCGTTTGAGAAAATGGGGAAAAAGCGTAGGATGCGGCAACGTTCAAGATTTTTTCTCGAATTCTATTAAGCGGTCGGGCTACCTCATACGAGAAAGAGATGTGGGATTTGCACGTCAAACGTCGACTGGCCCGGGGGCTTGGCTACATCCGGATGAATGGAAAATTAAAAGCGCCAATCAGATGGTAGAAACCAGCCTAGGGCGCCGCCTCTGGTTATTCAAAAGATACAAAAATAAATTTTTCCTCTTCTCGTTCTCGCTGTTTTTACGAGTGATGATAATGACGTAACTGTTACTCCCATGTCACGTGTGCTAGCCGCTCAGTCTTCCGGAAGTTCAGGCGAATTTTCACACACCCAGCCAGCAGAATGAAAGACCTGGCAATTTGCGAAACTTTCTAACCGCTGCACAGTGTTCCGAGTATACGAACTTTGGGAACAAAAATCATAATTTAACGTTTGTTCAAAATGTACAAAAATTAATTACACGATTGTTTTGTTCTTAAAGTGTATATATTCGAAAAAATTGCACATTTGGTTCTTGGAATAAGTTAAAATCGAGCTCAGAACACGAATCGCTACATAACAGAAATTTTGCATTTTTGTTCTAATTGTATTCGACATCGTTTGAAAATCGTTGGAGCCTCTTATCTGACGTAACTGTTTCACACTAACAGGACTCCTAGTATCAATTATCGCTCCTTTCGTTCAGTCCCGGCCGCTTATCAAAAGTTACCTAAATGCTGAAACCACCCTTCCAATTAAAACGTACAAGTAACTTGTCACGCGATCAGCGAGTAACACCTTCCTCTAACCTAATTAGAAAACGGGTCATGTCTATTCTTACAGCGTTACTTCCGTTCGTGAATTATTGAATTATCCTTTTCACTTCGGCGCAATTTTGTTTTCGACTAATTGTCAAAGTGAAACGGTTTCCTTGGAAAGAAAATCGCTGCTACAGAATAACGTGTTATCGAAAGAATTCAAACGTGATTTGCTGAACTTAAATCTCGAGGATTGCTCACCTTGAAAATCGGTAACAGGATTGATAACGTAATTTTCGAAACTGCGTCATAGGAAAATTTGCAAAAAAATTTGAAGTTACTTCCTCGTTTTAGAAGTTCGCAACAAGGTTTCAGATATTGGATCTATTTACTTGGATGAGGAAAGTAAGTTGGCTACTACATTATGGAGAAGAATTTTCTAGAAAAAGAGTGCTGGGGGTAAATTTTGAAAAAGAAACGTTTCTCGAAAATTCTCCAGATTATCCACCAGATTATCGACTACACTGCATTGTCTATTTTAATCGTAATTCGTGTAAATAGCGAATGTATCGAATAAAAGGCAACGTTGTTTAATATCGATAGTTTTCAAGGGGGCAGGCTACACCAGCAGACAGTATTTAAAAAAAACGTATCGTGGAGTGTAATTTTATGAAACGATATAAAAGATGTAGATCGTACTCCGGTAGGAAATTTAATAATAAAATACCCATCATTTCCCGATATCAGGGTTTCATTGGACGAATTGACAGTGTATGTCAGTGTCAATACATAACGTACCCATATCGATTGAGCCAGATCGATGTGCTTTTGCTCCAATTCCATCGAGATTAAAACGAACGTATCGTATTTCCAAGGATAATGCTATCTAAGTCTTTTTTGCCTATTTTGATCAGTGCACTCGTGAGAACAATGAACTTTGATCATGAAAATTTCAATTGCTGTTCATGAATCTTCAAAGCGGCTGATCGATGCGCGAGTTTCAGAAATAAACGCTTCATTTTGTTTCACGAGAAAACACCGTTGTTGTTGTTCCTTATTTAGACACGATGTGGTTTTCGTTACGTTTGGAGAATACAGATTTTGTTGTTCTCCTCGAGATATCTCACGTAAATTAGTTAATAAAATTTAACGTAAAAGAGGGGGACATTTGGTGGGAAAGTTCAGCAGACAGAAATATTTGTCAGTCCAGAGCAGAGACTTCCCCTACAAATTATCAATACTTAGCCACTTAAATTAATTTACGACCATGACAGACCAAGAGGTCCCAAGCCATTTCGCTGACTTCTCCTTCAGGGATGTCACTTTCCTGAACCTTCTCAATGGAGGTACAAAGGCATACTAATCACTCATTTTTGGATTGTATTTCGCAACAGCTCCACCCACGCAGGTTCCATTAAATAATGATTTTTCTTAAAAATTATATGTAAATACAAGACTAACATTAGCGATAAAATACTGTAAAATTAAAAGCTTTTATACTTGCAAAAGTATTCAAACGTAAATAAGTTTCTTTCGAAAGATTTGAAAAACTGAAAAGAATTTTTTAAGCAAAAATTTTGTCGCCACGCGAGGAACTATAAACGTCTATTCATTACAATGCGTTCTTTCACTTATCTCACATTCATAATTGATAGTAGTTAAACTTCTACAGATATAGCTCCTAAAAAACAGAGTAAAAAGTTTCTTTGGAAACTTCACCCCTCCACTGTAAGTCATCATTGAACTTATTATAACTTAGTGCATAAAAGGGGAGACTGCCTTTTAGATGCTAAATGTTTAACTAACAATATCAGCAGCAGGGAAATTCAATTAAGCATTTCCATCCATCAAGGACAACATCGTAAAATGAAATTTATTACATTTTTATTCTCTTCGTAAAGAAAGGGGAAACGAGAGAACATTAAATAAGAATAAAGTTGCTAAAATTCGTAATACGAATATAGATCTTAACGATTTCAAGAATATGCTCGAACTAAAAAGAATTGAATAATTAATTGACTTTTAGTTCCAATTTTCAAAAAAGTGTCCTTAAGTCTCTGATGTATGCCGTAGAAAATTTTTTACCGCGATATTTCTTCATTTTCAGGAAATGTGACAAAAAATTGTCGACAAAAGCTTAACGCTATTGCATTGAGACGCTATTTCCGAATATTGCAATTTGATATGGTGGCCGTGCCGCAGGCATTCGTGCAGTTATCGTTACCGTGAATCATGATATTGTTAGGGCAGTACGGTGGACAACATCTCTGGCTTCCCGTAAGCATTGAACACTATGACGTCGTACAAAATAACGAGACCGTTAATCTGCTTCTTCTTTACAACGTATTTGGACGGTGGTTCAACCTTATCGGCAAATCCAATGCGCGCCATACTACTTCCTGATCGTTCAAGGCTACACTAAAGTCCAGTTACTAACCAATTCTCTCTTTAACACTAGAATCACCCGCTGGATCGAAATTACCCATTAGCAACTTTCTAAAGAAAGCGAACGTTCGATATACTGATAAGTATAACATTATCGTTCGAAACCTTCTGATTTTCACACATTTTTCACTTAAAAATTCACTCTTGGAATCAAATTTTTATATTTCATCATTAGTTACTTTCGTTAACACTTAATTACACTTAATAAATAAATGAATTTTTACGGTGCTCGCTACTATTCGCTACTATCAGGTATCTGTGAAAGATCACGAGGAAAATACGTTTCACTTTGTTTAAAAATTCCTCGGTAATTCTTCGGTGAATCTTTGCATTTTCTATGCTCGATCAGAATTGCTCGGATGCGATCGTGGAGGTAAAGAAACGACTTCCTAGTTTATGGTAGTGTCCCGAGCACGGTATTTGTGCCAAATTCGATTACACCTTTAAAATTGCAGAGTACCGAGCCCGCAGGTGTATCAATGGGAACGTCGCCGCGAGCACTTCCATGACTGTACTTTAACTTCGGCGAAACAAGACAGAAGTGCAGGATAGAGAAAGGGATTGCATGAAACGGCACGAACACATTCATAAGTTACGAACCTCGGTCGATTAGATCGTCTCTGGCAATTAGAAAAGGGGAATGAGTTTCGAGGAGTAGAGCGAAATTCCTTGGCATCGGGTACCTGTGCTTACCGAACCCTTCTCACGTGCCTTCATGGTTCACCGGGTATAGTGAACCGAACCTCCACCCCCGCCGGAATCGATTCGTATCTACTGAATTAATTACGCGGCCATTTTCTTTCTCGTATTGAAACCTTGGCACCAACCGCTATGCCATTTCCACGTTCATCGATCCTAAGAATCAAGCGCGCGGAAATAAGGCAGACTGACGTCTTTTCCTGGACGAAAGATTGCATGGAAACTAGAAGGGTGCAAGGTGGTGGGTAGCGCGTGTCGAGAGCGCCGCGCGGATTCTCGATCCGTGCTCAATATTGTCAATTTACGGAGATATTAGTTTTCGTATTGCAGAACGAGACGATGGAAATACCATTCGGAATAAAGTTTGCTCCTCGCCAACTTCCACCGCGGCTACGTTAAATCATTTCTCTCCGTGATGCTGTGTACGATAGTGTCTTGCTTCAGAGGAGTTGAAAAAATACGACAAGGTAGCAGAATGTTAGTTCGACGGTTTAGTCACGTGTGAGATGCACTTCATAGGTAGAGTTGGTACTTGAAAATGATCGAAGAAAGATTTAAGGAGGATGTTAATTGTTGCAAATAAAACGATCTTAATTTGCATATACTCGGTGAAAAAAGTCTTCGTACATCTAATTAGAATTCATTCAGCGTTGTGTAATTTAAACGGAGAATTTACGCTATTTCATCGCATTCATTTTGATATCTGTAGGATAAATTAATTTTTATTACAAGTCTGCTAAATGTTCAGTGTGTTACGAACAAAAGTGTACTGTTACATTTTCGGAAACAGTTCAGTTCAAACAGAAAGAAGAGAAGTGAATTGTGAATTAGTACGTAGTAGAATTAAAAACATTTACATACAAGTACTTTTCTCTAATAACAAGACAGTAATATCTATATAAATAACTAGAAATGGAAATAATGAAAATATTTTGGAAAATAAAGGAATTTCGGTGGAAATAACACTTACGCGAGCAGGAATCCGGCAGGCTGCCAATAGAAGCGGGCAAACGAGTTGAGGCTTCGCGCATTTCATAATGCTCCACAATAATCCGATTTAGCGTAGGGTGACTCGTGCGAGAAAGCAAACTAAACGAGCAATACGATATAACGCTAAAGTCATAATAAGTTATTTATGATCATATATACATACATGGTGCCGCGCATTATATTGCGAGATACTGTCGAGTACGCGTACACTCTGGTTCACAAGTACTAGGACATTTATTGAATTTGAGGCAAACCTAAACAATCATTGCAAAGTTATTAATATCCTGAAAAAATGATTCAGTCTAAAATCTCGATATTGAATTTGCTTCATATTCAATAAAATTTCTAATACTTATGAATGGAGGTTTACGTTCAAAGACAACGAATGTGAATGAAGAGCGTAAGTAGTTGGACTTAGATGCATCATTGTCAAAGCAAGATTTACTATGTCTCGAAAACTAATCAATAGAATTAGTTGAAATTTGAATAAGATATTCTAAGAAGTATTGCACAACGTGAGATGTTATAAATTTTTAAAATTTCGATGTGAATTTTTGTATAAGGGAAGGCAGTTCTGAACAGTTCATTTTATGCTCACACTTTTAGCGTTTAACAATTTAAGGAATGCTTTGTGGCTCGGTATAATTTTTGCAAACGTACCCAGCGTGCTGTTAGAACCTCCGCAATCCTCATGTTCACGACAGCACAAAGAGTTTAATAATAGCAACGAATACGAGAATGTCAGACGCGTCACTTGTGCACATTTCTCTAAGCTAACTGTCGTATACGTCAGAAAGCCAAAACCACCTCTACTTAATTTTCCTACATGCGGCCAAATGGAAATAGAAATAAGGTGGAATTCCTTGGATATTGAAAATTCCCATAAAAATTTTATTTTTTATGATGTACAATAAATGAAATACTTTCACGTAAAATTACGTACTTTTTCGTAAAATTCGAAAGAAATTTTAAGCAAACTTAACATAAAAAATAATTGTATTATAATTGTATAGGAAAGAATCAGAACGAAAATAAAAAGACTAGAACATCAAATAGTCATGTGCACCTGAAAGAATATTTTTAGAACAGAAACGCACATGACATAGATGTTACGAAAGCGAACAAATCTCTTAGTAGGCAAATTAATTTAATCCAGTAGAAACATACTAGATCGTGTGGGTAGTGTGAAACTAATTATGTGCCAGTAATTTGTGGCAATACTTGGAAACGCTGAGAGTGGATATAGTGGAATTCACCATAAATTCCGACCATGACATTACAGATTCATGAACTCGTGGTTTTACGGGCTTTACTAATCCTCCCTCAATGTAAACTACACACACCTGATGCATTATATCTCGAGCATTTGAATCTTGAATAATATTTTCTTAGCTCTGCTCTTCGAAACATTGAATATAATAAAATTTCAACCAGAAAACTATATTATAATAATGACTGAACCTCCTACAAATCCTTCAAAACACGTTAACAAAAGTAATACACATGCTGCATCATAAAATCTGGGACCATTTCTATGAAGAAATAAATCTAAATGTGTTTACCAAGTTTTTCATTTTTAAGCTTTTTATAGTTTTGTACATGATCCTTCACAATCACAGCCAGAAAAAAAAAACAGAAAAGAATTGTCAATCGCAAAAAAATATAATTACTGTGAATTCTATTTGTAATCTCTATCCGCAGGTTTAATTATTCTTTTTTATTTCCCTGTTTCCGCGCGGAGAGCATGCACTAAGTCATAACTGTCCTGCTTTTTTCTAAAACTCTCAAAGCCATCGCGTTTTTATCCAACTACAAAGAAACTTACTCTGGAACGAATAAAATAGGTATCATTTCTGACGCCAGCGAGTTTACTATCGGCTTTGAAAAGCACCGTAAATGGAGGGGACGTTCTCATGAATTCATTTGCTTTCACTGTTTGCTGTCTCGCGGAAAACTAGTTGTATTATTCAATTTCACAGTGAACGTGAATGCCGGAAGCACCGTGTGTAAACTAACAAAAATTAAGATCGTTTATCATGTCTAACAAAAGTAAACGACACTAGCGCCAGTTATAACAGTAACATACACACATTTTTCATATAACAACAAATTAGAAAAATTGAAAAATTAAAATTCGTACCGTCAAAAAATCTTCAAATTACTTTCTCCAGCGAGTGGATATCTTTTTCTGTGCACTTCAAATTTTAAATTCATACTATGCACGAAATTCATTTAACCTGTAAAAAATTACAATACTTGAATTAATACTTCGAATGGTATAAGAACATTTTCAATACGTGTAAAATTGCAATCAATTTTTTATCTTGCCTGCTTCGGTTCAAGGCAGCTTGTATCTCCTTGAAAGGAGGTCTCTAATAAGTGGTCATCGTTGGAGTGCCAGCTGAAATCAACTCCGGTGACTTTACCTCAAAGCCATGGCTCGTACTATCGCTAGCTCGGTTGCAATAGCGAGCAAGAAAGAGAAACGAAGACGGAAGAAAACAGAACGACAGACGAAAAGAAAGAAGTAACATTGATTTCTGGCATGACCGCACTGGTTCGCCATCCTTTCAGAGAAGCAATAGTACCTGCCAAGGGATTTGTCGTCAATGATGGCTCTGCAAACAAAAGTACAGCAAATACGAATGAACTATAGCATAGTTCGATACTTCATCGAATCGATTCTGCCGCGATAGTATACAGGTCGTCAGCAATAATTGGTAAAAAATTTAAACAATGATTCTACAAGCAAAAATAAAACGAAAATCAAGAATAACAAAATTGCGTTTGAAGTCTCGTTCCTTGGTTATTAATATTTAAAAATAGGCCAAAATATGCCTAACGCTCGTCAACCAATCCTATGCCAATGAGTGTAGAACACGTTAAGAAACGAGAGGTTTAATGCTTTTCAAAACCGGCGACACATGGCTGCCAACTCACCTCGTAAAAAATGTAAAGAAATATAAATTCAACCTACATTAAAAGTACACTAAAATGTAATAAATTATAATATAAAATTAATTAAGTTATTACTTTATAACTCTAAAGTGATGTAGTATGATTAGAAGAAAATCATGAAAATAAGTGCCAATGTTCATTTCCCGCGTTGCGTATCGCTCTTAAAAAGTTTCGGTTTCGTCGCGAAAATGATTGTGTCCTTCGAAAAGTGTTTACCAGTAGTAAAAACAAGATTTTTTTATTTACGGTCATAGGTGATTGGAAATTTTTAACAATCTCAGCTGTTGGTAATCACGAGGCAAAAGATCGAATTTACTTTTCATAAAGTCAGCGTCAAGCCGCGACGCATTCGTTAATTGCCAGCAACAGGTGATGTCGGCACTGACAGTTTAGTCGACCACACACGGAATATCGAATTAACGTGTGTATACGCGCGCGCCGTTCGAGTTAACCTCATTAAAAACACCGTGGATTACGCGACACGTCCCGAAACCGGCGTTTCCACGATCTTTTGCCGGTAGATCTACGAATTTATTCAAATTCCGTATATGTGTCAAATCAAGGAATACATAGTGCGAAACGAATTTAATTTCAACCTGTGAAACGTACGCAGAATCGAGGAGGAATAGTTCATTCGATCGCCAAACAACATCATTTGGTAAGTTTCATTGTTATTATTCGCATTTTCTCAACATTCTACATATATACTGAAATTTTACACTTATGACGCACTTTGTTAGTTCAAAGAGTCTTAGACTAAGACAGAAGTTTGTAGGTTAGGTTACGTAGTTCAACTGTTTGCATTCTTATTTTGCTTTTTATTTATTTCTACTTGCAATTATTTTCGCTTTCTAATTATATTATGCAATAAGTGTTAAATATGCAGTAATACGTGTGTCTAGTGCACAAGTATCGTAGTCAATAAGTGAATTTGAACGCGTTATCTAAATCACGTTTCTAGTACGCTCGAAGGGAGGAAAATGCTAAAAGATATAACACGTTGTTTCCGTGAGAACGAAAGAATACGAGAAATTACAAACAATCATAGAGTGCCAGAGAACGAGGAAAACGTTCTATGTAAGGGATAAATGGAGATATTATCGATGAGATTTGCTTTGTTCTATAGACAGCTTACTGACATTATCGCTATTTTATATATCTAGTAAGCACGTATAATACATGCGTAAAGTTTCGTCAGTTCTGGGTAGGATAAAAATATCGTAAAAATTACGTGTTGATGGGAGATTTTATTAAAAAAGTGTTATACATATTAATGATACATGGTGTGATACTGAATTTTAATACGCAACGCAAATTTTCCTCTTGTTATTTTGTGCAATATTTATTGTGTGTTACATCACATATTTTTACCAATGAAAATTGCATTCAATAATTTTTTCTAATATCTGTTCACTTCGAAAACAGTGGCATTGGTGATTGCACACATATCAAGCTTATGGACATTGATTAATGTCTAATACCATTACCATCCAGATTTCCTAGCATAATATAAACGTCGTTTAACCTTAAAATATATAGAGGTACGAAACAGTTGAACACCATTTGGATTGCAAGATCGCATTGCAGGTTTTAGCTCGAACTGCTGCATTCAGCAAACTGTCTCGAGACTAAGCTCCTTTTATCCAGAATAAATTAGCTTGCCAAATATATATAACCTTATCGCGCCTGTACTGCCATCTACCTTGTCCTAATTGGTATTATTCTCCGGCGTTGCAGTGTTTTGAGCTGTTAACGGGATATTTTTATTCTATTTTATCCTAGACCAGACCGACAATTCCTTATCTCACAGGAGACTCGTTCTCGCTAAACTCTT
Organism: Habropoda laboriosa; assembly: GCF_001263275.1. Classification (NCBI taxonomy): domain Eukaryota; kingdom Metazoa; phylum Arthropoda; class Insecta; order Hymenoptera; family Apidae; genus Habropoda; species Habropoda laboriosa. The sequence goes on from NW_017100242.1 coordinate 3,662,020, forward strand.
TTCATTTTCTATTTATTCGTTGTATTTAATTCGGGGAAATATAACTGCTTTCTTTTCGTAGTAGGACTGAATTAAAATCTTCCACAATTCGTTTATACAGCAGGAGGTGATTTCTTACGCAAAAATAAATTTAAAAATGGAGGTTAATTTTGGAGAAAATCGACTTTGAAAGTAACAAGTAATGAAATGATATTCTTTTTGCAAATAAATTGTTTTGAAATTAATTCGGATAATAATTAGAAAACTGTAACAATGTTAAACTTCGTTATCCCTTACACGATGAAATTTTCTACAAATTCCAACAATATCACAACCGCCCAGGTGTACATACATATTAGACGAAGAAGTTGCGCAACGATTTTGGTCGTTCAATCACGGTATGAACGTGTTATAAGCATAAAAGTGAGTGCACGTTTCACGGCTGATCAAAGTAGCCTTTTTATCAAATTTACACCGCCACATCTCGCGGAGGAACTAAATTTAAACACGTGCAGGGTAGTACGGAGCAATTTATCCGGAGAAGGAGTTCATTAGAGATAAGGAGTTTTCTTGCAAATAAGTTTTTACCGTTTTACCGCAGTGAATTTTTCTTAGGATTATGCAGATGTCACGGGGAAGAAAAATATTTATGGAAGGAACTTTTCTTTTAATTACGAGGAATATAACGTGCCTGTTATGTAATTTTCTTTACGCCGGTATACTTATTCGTAAATTTCGTAGGATGAAAAGGTGGTCCACGAATGGCAGAATAATGAAAGATATTTAAGCGTATTAACAACTGTGGATGTACAAAGTGAATTAGGAATAAAGTCCTGTACAATTATTCCGCATTCTCCTCTATGTATTCATTCTTTTCTTTAATCTTCAGCAAAAATATTGTACGATGTGTCTCAACACCATTTTTGAGACTTCTCTCTCACTCCTGCTCTTACTTCAATTTCCCATAAAACCACGTTACTCGTCAAATATCAAATGGTACTACAATCTTGTAACAAGCTACTAAAACAAGTTGTAGAACAAAATTCTAAATTAATTTGTTTTATAACGCTGTTTTATTACACAGTCTAGACGCGGCTGAAGCTTACGCGAATAACAGACAACCAGTGCGACGAATGATTAATAATATACACACATGTGAATATGTACATGCAACTAAATATAGGCGAGCAGTGGTGTATACGAACAAAATGTATATTATCCAACACAGGTAGCTCACAAAGGGTTAATAACGGCCGGCCGCGCCTTCATTTGCAAACTCTTTAATTCGGCGCTGTGAATAAAAACAAATCGGTTCGGTGATTGTATGATATACGGCATTCCATCTGAGCAACAATATCGAATAAAGCGGGACAAAACGGCACGAGAGTCGAGAACAAAGATATCTTGCCGCAAAAATAGCGTAGCCCCCGTATCACGGATGGGCAGCCAATAATAATTGTTAATCCTGTATTTTCTGTCCCGGCCTCCGCCCGATAGAGATATCCGCCGGAGCTATTTCACGGCAATAAATTTTCAGGAATGCGATAAAGCACGCCATTTCGACGGTCGGACTCCATTCGCCACCGCAAATGGATCTAATTTTTTTCTCTGTTCCTCTGCACTCATAGAAACGCCCGCGGCATAACGTAATGTACAAATGCAAAATCGCGCGCTGTGCTACCCCGCGGGGGATTTAACGATGCCGCGCCGACGGCGAATTATGTTACCTCGCTGTGAACACCCTTCCACCCTCGCTCTCTCTTTCTCTCTCTGGATTCTGTATAGAAGAGAATCGTTACGCTAGATTCACGATTTGATTACACCGAAATTCGTTCAAGCAAAAAAGTTATTTTGCATACTTCCATGGAGAGCTGAGACAGGGTACAGCCGATGGTTTTACCGAAGCGTTTTCGAGAACAATTAAATGGTCGGTGTATAATTTACGTTTAATTTCATGCTTTGCTTATTGCATACTTGAATGGCGTATCGTGTCGTGGAGGACGTGGAGTGAAACCTTTGCTGTGGAAAAATGTCCACTCGTGTGTAGTATGATTCGTTACGGTATTGAGGCATTTGAGATGTGTATGGAGTTTAAAGTAATTTAGTTCTTCTGCACAATTTTTAGCTTTGTTTTGTAGTTCGTTGGTAAATATCTAAGTGTTTAAGGGGATAAGTGAAAAAAAATATAAAAAATTTCTCTTCCATCTTATGCACCCTTTGGAACTATTTGAATTACATACGTGTAAAAAGTTTCTCGTACCACAGTAGGTAGGGAAAATAATTAGGTAGCCTGTTTTGGCTTCATCCTGTGCAGTAATTTTCTCTTTTCTTTTTTTTTTTATCTCATAGCAGATATTCTTAAACTTAGGCTGATGATAATATTTTCGGCAAAAAACTTGATTAATAATATTTCGTAAGTAAAGATCACAGTTGTTCATTTTTATTAAGATGTAGCGAATATATTATAATTAATCAAGAAATTAACTTGTTACGAAATATATTTTATGAAAATGCTACCTGAAATTATTTTTACTGCCATATGTAGATATAATGGACAAAGTAATATCTTAAGTGCTATTACAGTCACATAAGATCAATTTACACATAAAACAGATTAATTTAAAAACGTTAATTACATTATACGGTCAGGTATGAATTATATTGCAGTGATAAAATATATACTTCGTTAGTTGTTCCTTGCGAAAAAAACAAATTTAATTATTTCTTCGCAAACATCCAGATGACACATCTACAACTATTTGTAACTCTTCGTAATTCCGTTAAAAAAGTTTTCTTCACCGCACAAAGTGATAAAGGGGCAAGAATCCTGTAAATAAATAAACGGCGGTGGCTGTGTGTCCCCAATACAGCCTGGAAATAGAGCGTCGGTAATAAGAGACGATCGTCGCGAAAAGTTTATTACGAGCAATAAATCGTTTCACCACACTGGCCGGTTGACATGCACTCTACTAACGGTACAAATAATTCTCCCTTCTAGGAATGTCGCAGGAAAGATATTAGCTGCAAGAAATCACAAAGTTGAAACGACCGTACAAATGAGAGAAAGCCTTGATGCATCGCGGTGGAATTATTCAGTCTACCGAATAACTGAACGGTGTACTCTTAATTCTACAAATACCGCATTCGATTTTTCGTTTTAATTCAACGATCTCACAATCGAAAGATTTCAATAATTCACGCCGATCTGCAAAATTTCAAATTTTCTTCCCCGGCGAAATCGTCGAAGATAGAAAACACTGAAGCGAATTACGAGAAGCTGCATTCAGATCATCTACAGGTGTGCAATTTTTAAGTCGCGCAATAATAGAAATCAAATACCTCGCAAATGATGTGGTTTCGAATCGGAATTATACCTTCGTATTAAATACCGTCGCTCGTAATCGTGCCTCGTATTCACTATTCACATATCGTCCTTTGAATATCTGCTCCGTTCTCGTTCGTTTCATGTCGCGCTTACTAGTCGCACGCATTTCTCCAAGATACGGTTTAATTAAACCAGGTACGTACCTACGCCCGTATGCAATAGGGAAACCGTAAACGCAATGTGCCACCTGAATTATCCGAATTCTGTCGTACACTTCACATTGGTAGTAACGATAATAACGATTTTCCTATAAAAACGTAATTAACCAATCGCTCAAAAGTATCTCCCTTTTTCCCCTGCTTAACTCCACTATCTTCAACGTTATCGTTAAAGATTTGTGTTAAAAATAATATTATTTTTTGACATCATGGTAACATCACCGGTATACATGTAGTATTATATTAACACATTAGCGTCGGACGACGTAAATATGGGTCATTCAGGTTTTTCACGCAAGTTAGGATGACGCGGAAATACGTCTGCGATTTTCACATATCTGTCTCGAAATAAATTTATAAAACGCTGTAAATGATTGAATTTCTGTTGAGAAATGCCACGACAGACGTTTCACGAATTCAAATTCGCGTTCAAATTCACATTCCTCAAAATTTCTTTGAAAAATATTAGTTAGTTAAAGAGTTACCATTGAAAGAAAAGACGCGAAATCGCCAAACGCCCCGTCGGCAATGTGTTAATATTGGGCGAGGTACAGCCTACACGTACCTTTGCAAATGTTCTTACAACCACATGTGTCCGCAGGTAGTCTATACACAACTGACAATTAAAATTTCAAGCTTTACTCGTTGTGCTCATTTACTCATCACATATGAAGACTTCTACGCAGGATATACGCAGGGTAATTCCTTCATCGGCGCAAAACGGAAGCGTGTACCGGCAGTAATCCGGCAGACTGGTTGCATAATCGACCATGGAATTGAATTCTCTGCCGCCCCTTTCCCTCGGTTACCCTCATCATCCTCCACTGTAGCCCTCTGGTTTTCCATCGCTTTCCCTTTCTTTCTCCTCCTCCTATCGCCGTCTCTTTTCGCTGCAAGGATTTCCCCGTCCGCTTCTCCATCGTACGTCCCATTACGTCAGCTGGATATGAATGCAACGAGATTGCTATTAATGCATCGAGATATATGCGTACGCATTCTGCGGATTCGTTGCATAAAATTGTACCGGCGCGAGGCGAGACGATATTTCATCGTTAGGAAGAGTGATTTGTTATTCCACTTGGTGACGTTGTCCATCTGGGATTTGTGAGACGGTTTCGCGGGGAAAGGTCGAGAAGTAGCGCGAAGGAGGACCGATGTCGCTTGACGTTTTATTACACGACCGATGTTATATGGCTTCGGGAGGGGACCGTTGCTGCAAACTTGAAACGTTGCCGAGCACGGTCATCGGAGTTTGAATTGTTTGGATTTGCGAAAAGAGAGGCGTTTGTTGTGCGGAGCAACGCTTTTCGAACTATTCTAGCTGTGATTAATTGCGAGGACTAGTTACGTGTTGTTTGATATATGCAGGGTGTTCTACGAAACTGGGACAAGATGTGAAATTGTCAGAGATGGAAGAATGCCATAGGGGAAAAAATTAAATGGTGTCAATGATACATACTAGCCAGTAAACTCGTCAATGGAGGTGCTGAAAACAGTACCCAAGTCAGAAAATTAGCTCACAGAAATGTGTTCCGATTGCTAATAAAATAAAGTACAAAAAAAGAAAACGAGGCATACTCTGGAATAAAGTTTACGCATTTCTGTGCGTCAGAAAAGTGCAATTGCACTTGTTCTTTTAATGGAACCCCATATTTTTGAGTACTTCAGCTGACGCAGTTTTTCATTCTCTACAAGAAAAATACACTTATGCGTATATAACTCCTTAAGATCTTTGAAAAATGTTTTATTGAAACACTTGTGAAACATTTATTTAACGAACACGTTATACTTGTTTCCGTGTTGAAGCGATATTTTCAAAGAACATCCATTTTGGAAGAACTGATGGCATTTCGAAATGATTTGAAACATGATCCCGTGAGAATGTGAAGGATAAGAAGAATTCCTCGATCTCCTTGAATCACGGAAGCATCACAGTGAAGTACTTTATCCAGAATCGACCCGTCGCTCCTAGCTGAACAATTGGATGCTCCATGGAGAGGAGAGTTAACGGATGTGACATCAGCAGGCACAATTTCCCGCACAAATAGCAGAAACCACTAAACCTGAAATTGTTCCGAATTGCACGTAACTCGACTTACTTGGTGTAGAACGCTCGCTGTAGCTCTCCTTCTCCAAATCTGTATGGAGTTTGTTATTTTGAAGAAAGAATTTTTTTTAGAAACGATGCAACAACGCTCAAACGTTTAAGAAAATATACCGTGAAAAACAGAAATTAACGTGTTCGCCACCTGTGTCTAAAATTGCAACTCGATCGGTTCAATAGTTCTTCAAATCGTTTACCAACTTTAGCGTTTTCTTTTTTTATTTTAACGAAACACCTGGAGAAAATATTTCTTAAATTATAAAATTCGAAAAATAGCGCAATGCACAAATAGATTTTTCAAAAGCAAGTCTCATTGTCATTACAAGCTTAATATAAAATTATTCGACACACAAAAGACATTATGAAATGAAGATTCTGAAAAGAATTATTTGTGACACCAACTTTGGCGAGGAAATGTCATTTAAATCGTATAATACTTTTTATAGGAACATAACGAGTGTCCTAATAGATGAATGAAGTCTTCGATAATCCAGATTATGTGCTCTTTATGAGTAATTAGTAACGAAGATACTGCGTCGATTTCGTAGATCAAATGATTAAAATGGTAGATAGCATATCTGCAGGCGAACAGGCGACTTCGATAGATAGTGTAATCCAATATTATAAATGGTTGTCGTTGGAGAAAATCGGGGAAAGAAGAGTAATTTATCGTTCCGCTCCTTCCCCGGCGCCTTTGCGGGGTTAATCCCTTTCCTTATAGTACCGCTTTATTTTTCCCGCATGATTAATTGTTTCTTAATGCGAGCGACACTCCAAACACGAGTACTTATTAACGTTACTTTATCGATTTAACCGTAAATTACTCGAATATATTACAGTTCCTGCAGTATCTCGCTATTTTATCTTCTAAGAAAACAATTTACGTTGGTACGCAGTACATAGCATAAATCACATCGGCAAAATCATCTCTTGTTCACGGTTACAGGAGAAAATTGTTTACAGCCAACTGTTCCAAGAGTGAAAGAATATTTTTTTCCAGATTTTACTCGTACTTTTCTGTTTTCAACACAATCACATAGACGGCGATCCCTTTGATGTTACACTCCTATTCCTAGAATTTACCATGCAAACATGGTACGTAGTTAGACTTCATCGTTGCAAACTCTCCGGCGCGTGTACTATCAAAAGTAGCAAAGCGTTTTTGATGAAATACCGTTCTTGGAATATAAAATTTTCACGATCGACGTTCAATTTTCTGGTTTGAAGTGTTCCTGACGTAAATAAAAAAATATTGTTGCATAAATAAGCTGCAAAATTAGAACAAAGAATCGAGTAATGGCACCTTTGTGACGTGGGCGGCACATGGTTCGCCGGATCCGCTTAAGGGTCCTCAGTTGTCGACAATTCGCGAAGCTATCGCCGGTCCACGTTTCTCGCTGCCAGCGAGCAACCAAGAGAAGACCTTAATTAGGGCCAGCCGATATCGTTCGGCATTGGCAAGGGAGCGAGAAGCAGTAGAACGAATCTACCTTGAGATCTCAAAGTGGCTGAATGTAGACCGGGCTCCGGGGAATCGAACGATCCGTTTTTAGCGCACTGTCTATCTTCCCGACGACACGAGGCGGTTGGGTGCTGATTGGCTCTCGTAACGTTAGTTTCCAATCCGGTTTTTTGAATTTTTCCACTTGCCGGATGTTGACCGTGTCTCGTTATCGTCTGCTTCTCATTCTTTCCACTCGTTCTATCGATTTTTGATCTTTTTATTCCGTACGAGAGGTGGCTAGGTGTTGATCGAGGTTTCGTCCCATTTCGATTCGCAGAGAGGCGAAGTGGTTGGGTGTTGACCGAGCTTCGCTTATCTGAATCGCACCGTAGAGGATATATACAGTGGATGGGTGTTGACCGGGCTCTACCATTTGGGTGTATCATACCTGTTTAGGACACGGAGTGGCTAGGTGCTGATCAGGCTCCGTGTTCAGTTCCTCTTCAGCTCGGAATACCGTGGAAACCCTTGCTGCCTCCTGCGACACGCCATTGAGAGATACCGATCTTCGATCGACCGAGCTCTGCTCAGCGTTGTCCACACTTGCCGGATCGCCCAAGGAATTAAATTAAGCGCTAATGCGCTTTTTTAGGTTAGTCTACGCATTTTTTGAATTTGCGCGCGACAGCGTAATTTCGGTACACAGCAAATATCATTTTACAAAATATCGAGTAATTTCTCCATATCACGTAGGAAATCTTTGAAAATTTGTAATAAGCTTAAAATGTCACGAAAGTCCTGTAAGCGCTGAAGATAGAAGAATCGTTTCGAAAGTAGGAAATATTCTTCGTAAGTCTTACAGAGATCGTATTCGAAATTAGTTGAGCATTGAAAGCGTTAATAATTGCTATTTCGTAACTGAACCGTTCTTGAATTGAAAATTTACGATGAAGAATAAGAAACGAGTGAAGCAATTCTTAGATCTTTCATACAATCCAAAGGAAAAATATGAAAAAAGCTTTACCCACTCGATCTAACTTATCGTCGCTCATGTAACCCAACCTGCCTCCATTATTGCTACTTCCTTTTCCCTGGTGGACGCTTTTTAACGCACCAAGTAACTCAGAAGCTTAAATTGCTTCGTTAAATCGTCGAAGGCGCCGTCTCGTTTTGTCCTCCTCCCTTACACTTACAATTGTTTCCCTTGCCGTGACCGTTACTCGTCTCGTCGTCCTTGTTGTCGGAAGACTGCACGGAAAAAGGAGAGGAGCATGAATAATGTAATCCGTATAATATCGGTCGGGCAGGAAGAATGGACGTAACTGGATACAAAGCAGAAGGACACAGCCACTGTGGCTTCATAAACGAGGAGGAGACAACAGGCAGATATCCCAGTATCATTCCATTCAGTTGGATCTTTGGCTGGTGATGATTTCTTTTCTTCCCTTTTATACGTTCTCGTCGTTATGGTTGTCCCATCGTAACGCAGTCCAATGCGACATTTATCCAATTTACAATTTCATCTATCGTACTGTTCGTTTTCTTTCAAACAAGTTACGTCTGTCGTTTACGTTGCAATTTATATAAATGTACATAGACGAGCCCTTGAAATTTCGCGATACGAATAGTGTGTTTTGTCACAACGCGGAGTATTCTTGCAAAGCGGCGTTTTAAAAGTTTCAATGAAATGAATACAAAGAATATCAAGAGCACGGCGCTAAACATTCCTTGTTGCTGTGACAGAAGATTGCTTTAAAGCTTTCGTCACTTGCTGCACCTTTTGCACTTGGACCATCATATTCGCCGCTTCTTATTCAGCGCGAGATCGTTGTTCCGCTTCTAATAACGGAGAGTGCTCATCGTGTTTGGATGATTCTCAGAAACGCAGGGACGTAGGGCGCTACACGTGTGACAAGGTAGCAAATGGACTGCTGGTGTGTATGAGCAAGATTAAAAAGCGATGAATTCGAGGAGAGAAATCTAGATAAATGAAAATTTTCGAGAAGAACTATTAATTTTCCAGTACAGAAGATGTACCTACATGCAAAAAATTATTCAAAGGATACTAATAGGGAAAATGAAAAAGATACAGCACAGATTTCAAAAATACTCACTGTGATATAATAGTTACACTAAAATAGAGTAACTTCGATCCGACAAATGTCTGGATAATCGTCAATTTCAAAGATAGTTACGTGGAAATAGGAAAATGGAACAGAAATGGAACACTGCGAAAGATGACCGGTGATTTCCACGAATATTACAGAAACTTGAGGATTTGTCGCGTATTTAGTGGGCCGGATACACTCGAGTTAAAGTATGAAAAAGAATACACGACAGAAATGAAGAGTAGTGACAAAATGTAGATAGGGACGAACGGCCTCTCCTGCAGATAATTGAACCGATCTTACCGTTTCTCATAATTTGGGTCACCAGAATTACTGTAGCAGTTCAGCATACGTAGCGTTTTATTATGTAAAGTGTCGGCAGTTTTAGGGATAACGAGCGATAAGCAGACGACGAAGAAGGAAATCGACCTTACACTTCGCTTCTATCGTGATATTGGTCCTCTTCCTTTTCACGTCGTGTCCCATGAAAGATTACGAGACAAGGCGCACGTAAAGCTCTGGGCTCTTTAACTTTAAGAAAGCATTAAGTTGTCAGCCCTCGATGGAACATCTTATGGAGTACTCGTGAAAGTGTCCTATGTCTCGAAAAATTCACCGAACACCGTACAGCGTTCCCAATTAGAGCAGTTACGGGATTTCCTCCTTTGAGATTTAACGCGACAACACGTAAGAATATGATTCGACGAAATTTATGGTAAAGGAACTTTAAAGGATTTTTACACTTGTTTTTGACGTGAATCGTTTCACAATTAAAATTTTCAAGTATTTAAAATGTGCATTTGTTCCTTGACTTTGTAATTTTTCACGAGTTCCTTGCATTCGGTTTTTGACAAATTTAATTTTCTAGTTTTACTTATTGCATTGTATGTTCCATTTTATTTACAATTTTTTGATACCTTGCGCGAAATATTCGTTATTTTTTCGTAACGTGAAATTTTTGTTACACAATTGTAATGTAAAAATGTAGTTTTGGTGGAAAATTTCGATAGACTCTTCAAATATGTACGACAACAAATGTTACTTCGATGCGTTTTACATGTTTCAGAAATTTGACGATTAATTTAGAACGATAAGAGATCGAATAATTAATAGATTTTGGGTCAAACGTATTTTATTATTAATCACTGATACATTTGGTGTATACATTTTCAATTTATTTGTTAATTTATCGTTCATGTACTTTTACAAACATCGTGTTTTATTTCGACACGAAAAAAAGTTTCACTCGAAGCAAATGAAACTTTCAAATAAAAGGAAAACAGCATTTGCAATCTTACATAATCGTCAATACAGAGAAAACCATTTATTTCTCCTCGGTAAACTTTCAGCGATGCTTTTCTAAGAGCGACCGGAAATTGCAACGGTTGTTTACAAAGCGGACGAAGTTTTCCTTTGACCCAGCCGATCTGGATGAAGTGTCAGTGAAAGAAAAGCGTTTATGTTGACAAAGAAAAGTAAGATTACAATAATACCTTATTAGAGTATATTCCGTAGATCTGCTAATTGGAATTCAGAATCGGATTGTTAATTAAAAAGATACAGCAGTGTTGCTGAAATTACATTTTTAGCTCCTTAGTATTTTTCTTCATTTTATATTTTTTACGTTATTTCACATTTTTTCTCAAGATTTATTTCCATTTTGTAATTAGTATTGATAAGTAATAGTAAGCACTGAAATTTGTGCAGAATTCTGTTATAATTTAACAATCTTACGAAAAGCCAAAGAAATATTTTATACAGAAATAAACGCAAAGATGCTGACGAGACGATAGAACGAATGTTTTATAATCACAAGAAAATTTGCCTCGAAATAGCGTAAAGCAACTTTTTAAAATGAAAATTCTCAAAGTTACAAGCGATCACGTCCGCGTTTATCGATCAAAGAGCCGTCAATAAAGACTTCTTAGACCGCCTGTCTAGATAACTGACCATGTTTACAGTTTCGAACGGTATATCTGTCTCGATAACGTGAATATGAAGTAATGTCTTAAAGCACGCGAAACGAACGATATAACCATAGATCTCCCTTTGAATACTTCGCTCGAAACACGTAGCATGTCAAGATGAACGTGTATACTCTTCAATAAATTCAAAGTAATTCGTACAGGATTCCTTTAAAAATTCATCGAATCCAGGAATATAGCACGATAATTACTAATGAGCAGAGCCAGAGGCTTTGGGAATGCTGAAGTTCAACCTGACATTACCGTTGGATCCAAGCTAACCGATCCCTTTTGAACTTAACCACCAAGATTACGCGGCGTGGAACCGATTGTTAGCTCAACATCAAAAGCCACTTATCATTCGTGGAAATTCTACCTCTCTATTTTCGTGTAAAAACGATCCCTTTATGCCCGATGTATGCGATGGAGGGCATTAATAGAAGGGGTCGGCGAAATTACGAACGAAATACACCCTTTATTATTTCATACACGCCCATTTATGCTTTTCAACTGGCGAAACTGGAAATGCGTTTTATTGTATAAACACGAGGTACACGCGGATATATTAAATTGCCTTACTCCGTGGAATAAAATATGCTTTCGAATGGACTTTTATCGATTTCGATCGCTCTATAGCAACACCGTAGAGGATAATGATGTATTTATACATTACCGTTTCTATATTACGCGTGTGTGTGGTTCAAGGAATAATTAATAACGAAGGAAACAATCGAATCGTGTTACCGTTTCTGAAGACAATTTTACCGCATACTCGGTATCGATAATTAAATTTATTTAGGTTATAATTACCAATTGTGAAAATGTGTGCCGTGTTCCGAATTAAAAGCTCGTCTGGGACTGTAGAATACAATATTGGATAATTTGTTCGGGATTATAGAGAGAGACTGTTAGAATCGATGATGAGATTGTACGCGTTGCCGTCTCGATTATTTCTGACGACTGAGTGAACGAACGAATTCTTCCGAGAACGAAGAAATAATGGATTTCATTGATACGTCTGATATAATTTCGAAGCTTTACATGTACACAGAAAGTAAGTGTTCGAGAATTTAAAGACCTTGAAGGGTGTGATAAGAAAGTAGTTAAGGGCAAATGTTTGTTTAACGAAGAAGATAAAAGTTTGGTAATTAAAAAGATTTTAGTATATTTCGCTCACGACTCCAGTTCAAAATTCGCAATGGTTAATCTTATATTTTATATAGTTACAGGTGTGCTAGGTTAGTCTTGAATTCTCTGTTATAATTTTTCATCGTGGCATCGTTTGATTTACGACTATGAACTGAAACTTCGAACCTAGTTTCCATGCTGACAATTACGTTCTCGGGTGAAATGATAGCACATGTCCGTTATCCATCATTTTTCTTTGATTGTTGCAAATAATGCATAAACGTGACGAAGAAGGAAACTGGTATTAAATCGAGCCATTCTCACTGAATTTCACAGTGATAACGAATGATACGCATATTATATTGGCACACGGAAATCATTGAAGTGGTACAAAAAATTGGAAGACCTTATTTTGGAGTTACTATTGCAAAACTATTTACTTTTCAAAAGATATTCAGGACGAAAGAGAAATAATTAAATACCTATCAGGCACAGAAAGACAGATTTCTTCCCCGTTTACACACACCCTAAGTCCACTTTCTTCATAGACCAAGCTCATTTCTCAGAAACAGGACCTTCTTCCCTTTCCAGGTAAAAGATGAATGCAAAAAGGGCGTAGGCTTTGCGATAAAAAAATAGTGGAATTCATCGGTAGTATAGAATCTTGAAAAATCGAGTAAATCTGCTTACGGAATGCAGATAGAAGAGTTTATGCGCCTATGAGGACGACGCCGCGGCGTAACAATCCTCTTTCATTGACGTCGCTGGCCGGATAGAAAGGAAAATATTTGTCGTATCGTTAAACATCGCGGAAGGGTTTCGTTCAGCGTAGCAATAGCTTTTTAAGGCAAACTTGTGATGGAAAGACGGGAAAGACAGGGGTGGGAAGCATTTATGCAAAGCTTTTGTGATTCAGAGTCAGAAACAACGAATTTCTGACGTCCTAGAGAGTTTCCACGGAGTTTCCACGAAAGTTGCTCTTGAAGGAGCAGCCCCGTTAAATTCAGTACGCTCGGGGCGAAAGTTGTTAGTCTCATTTCGCGAGTTGAGGATCCTATTCGTCGCCGTGAGAGCGTTTAAATTCAATGCGCACGATCCGGCAGGTTCGCCGTTAAGGACATTGAATCGAACCGAGTTTATGATACGCTCGTGTTTCGCCTCGCTATTTTTAAGGCCATGCCAAATTTTCCAACGTCCTTGATACGAGATCCTTAGTTTACGACTTGAAAACCGTTTCAGCTTAACCGTGCCTTCTTCGAGATTCGATTTTTCCCCTATTCTGGCAACGATAGCACCGATACAAATGGTTTACGAAGGGTTTAATCACGAATAGCTTTATTTGCATAATCTTGTCAACGTAGAAATGTAGACTTGCGTTGTGAAAAGGTGTATTTAACAGAAATACGTTCGAATGTGTGGAAAAAATATATTCCAATCGAACCTTGATTTCATCAATTCAGGACAGACCAATCTGTAAAAGTAAATTTAAGTTTCTTTGAAGAACAGAAAGGAATGAGCAGGAAGGGAAATGAAAATTTGCACGAGAAAATATTACTCTTGATTTTCGACTTACTTTTTCATGTAGATACGCCTTTATTCGAATTGTACCACCAGCTCAGAAACATTCTGTATATTTGTAAACGCTCAATCCTTACGCCCTGAATATTCGTACCTGCAGGATGTCCCTGTTAATTAAAAGCATACATCCTTAGGATCGGTAACGCTCTCGTTTACTAATTACGAGCTTATAATACACGGTGAGATCCTGTTAGCACAGGTGATATTTTATTTCAACTTTCCAATGCTTGAACATACTCCACAATTTGTAAATTTATGAAATTAGAGATTCTTTGTTTAAATTTAAAATTGATCAAAATTGCGATATCATTATTCATACTGTAGTTTCCTACTTTCATTACTGAGATGAATGACACCGATGAGATTTTAGTAAACTGAAAGAGTATGGTAAAATTGGTAATGCAAATATAAAAAGGGAAAAAATTAAAGAGAAATACTGTGAAACGCTGTTTCATAAATATTGTCATAAAGTAGTACGAGGCATAAAAAGAAAGTAATCTTGCGGGAATCGTAAGTTTAAAACGAGCATGTAACCCAGTGATTAAAAATTACGAAGCTAGATTAAAAATGGAGAGTACAATTAAAACGAAGACGTGTAGTATCTGTCATTCGATTATCCTTCGAATTTAACTTCACTTTCAAGGAATCACTTCGTTCAAACGGTCCAACTTTTAATACATCTTTTTACTATTTATTGTCTAAACCTTATTTCAACCCAGCTTCATCTCATCAATATCGTCCTGTAATCTCAGACTCTAATATTACGTATGAACGTATAAATATTCCAGATGAGAAACTGTCAATTAATCGATCGAAAATCTAATATTTCCACTGTATTGAAACTCGCAGATCGTCGATTCGTCGAATAAGCTAAATGCAGCATTCGGCTATATCGTATTTTAGATTGAAAGTATTCCTATTTCTACCCCTTCGTTTCCGTTTTAGGATCTGTCCGGTACGGGCGAAACAAAAACTTGAAAAATTGCTTCGTATATTTGATAGAAGAAGGTTCGATGATACAGGGGATCATTAACCCAATCAATACACGGCGGAGTTATTAAAAAAGCTATTTGGAAAAGGTTCATCGGCAGTCGAAAGCCATATTCGAACGTGATACTTGATATTCAATACTCGATCGTATCATTCGTAATTAAATTTCCAATTTCGCGGCATTCTTTTTCGGCTGCCGGTAGACACTCGACGGAATATCGAAATACACGGGGAAAAGGCAGTAATTGACAAGCATACAAAGGACGTGCTACGTAGCACATTTTCGCTTCCGCGATCTGTCATAGTGAAGCGTGCGAAAAATTGAGGACCGCCAAATACACACGGTCACCTCAAATATGTGTACGTCGTCAACATGACGTGTAATATTTCCATTCTAGACTCTATCCAACGTAACGATATCTGAGCATTGTCAATTTTCTCCCGTTTATCACGCGTGTGATTATTTTTATTATCAACAGTTTCGTTCTTGGTTAAATTAAAAAAAAAAAAAAACGAGAATCTGTTGCTCAGTATATTGTACTTCGTGTTTCGGTGTCTTAGAATGCGTGGAAATAAGTAAAGTAAGTAAAGAAATGCAAATATAGCTGATTTTTCGAAGTTTAAAATTTCACTTTCTTCTGCAACAATTTCAGGTGTACTTAGTTTTCGTTCGCTGACTTAATTATCTTTCATAGTATCACTTACAGATTAGCTTCTTTAAAAACTGTCTGACACACTCGCAATTTGTTATTAAAATGTTAAAAAATGTTTGGTTCTTGTTTTAACAGCAGAGAACGCTATGCCAGCCTTATTTATTTTATTTTATGTACAATATTGGCAACTTGTTTGAACAGAACAAAGAAGATTTCATTTTTTTCAACACTTACGTTCCGAGGCGCAAGAAATAAGCATGAGCGTGTAATATTACACGCACGTTAATATTTAGAAAATTAAACAGCGTAACGAGATTTTGAAGAAACTTTCAAATTGCGCTCTCGACAAAAAAATGCTGAAGGAGAACCGTGTTTCTCTTATCTCGACGAGAATGCCGCGAATATTACTTCCGGGATCTTCTAATGGAATATAACTTACACGAATGGTATAAACTTTCACGTGTTGCACACCATATTAAGCACACTATATGCATACCACAGTACAAACTAATTTTCCACATACACTGCCCTTGACATGCCTGGAAATTGTGAAATGAATTAAACTTCAGATTCACAGTTAGCAACATCCAAGCGCTACCTGCCAGTGGATGGTATAATAACGCAGCTTTATGGGCATAAACAATTTCGAAATTAAGCAATATCCTTCTTTTACGCAAGCGTGAAACGTTCACGACTTGCCTTTTATCGATCACAAACGCGTACAAACATCAGGAAACGCATTGTCGATTAAAAGTTTCGCGACTTTCACGCTTTTCAAGATTTCTGTGTTTCCTTCTTGCAACATAAAACGCATCGCGCAAAATGAAGCAGTATTACTTTTAATTTATTCAAACTATTATTTTTTAGTAATTTATTTGTTGAAAGTCAAATTTCTTAAATTTCATCAAACTTTCTGTCGGTTAAGTGAATTTTCCTTTAGGAATACGTACTTTCGAATAATTAGAAATATAACATTAAACGTTGATAATTTATTCCTTTTCGTAGCTGGAAGTATTTATCGTAATTGCACGGAAAGTATGATTTATGAAGCCTGTTACCGTCACAAAGAAATCTTCGCCTCCTGTTACGTCCGTTTTCGCTTCTCCAGAAACACTGTACCGTGGAAAATGGGTCGAGATGCAGGATTAATCCTGTAGCCGAGGGTTACAATGGAAGGAAAAAGGCGAAAGTCACGTTCGGGATCTATCTATAAAGCTTTCACTTAGTCATCTCCTTTTACGTTCCCGCTTGCCCAACCGTTTCATCTCATTTACATTCCTTTGCACACCCTTCGTCTTCTCACCCCAGCTAACCGCGACACCACACAGCATACCGCACGAGTATCAGTGCTTCCTTCGCGAAATGAATGACTTCGAACGTTTTCCTTAAGAAACGTTTTTTTTGTTGTTTGAAGAAAAAAATATAAAATTTCCATTTTGTGCGGTATTCCTGTTTATTTCACACGAAGTTAACGTAGCACACGAAGACCTTGGCGAACTAATTAGAAATTCGTTAATTATGCTTGTTGCGTGGTAGTTGTACCGAAATATCTCGATTCTGAACGAATCTATCCGGTCGTAAATTCGAATTCACGACGATGATCGATTTGCTATACTTCAAATTAACGAGATATAGCTATTTCTATACAGCTAATACATACGTGCATATACATACATATTTACAATTCTCGAATACAGAAAATACTTGCGATCAATCGGCTGCTTCTATTATAGTGTAATTATCACTAGACTGCGGATTTTTATGCAAATTCATATTTTTGAGAATATAGTGAAAGAAGTAAAACTTTGGTAGAAAAATATTTTACCTACCAGATACCATAGAAAGCACTACAATTTGGATATTTTTAATTCTGCGCAATTTTGCACCTTTAAATTTCCCACAGATGCATAAAAATCCGCAGTCGAATTATCACAGAGATTCTCCAGTTACTATCTGCTCTTGACCCGAGCATAGTAGGAAAAAAATTCCTACTGTTAATTGGCCGGTCTAACAAATCAACCCCCGGTAGAGTGTAAAAGAGGAAAAGGCAATGGGGTACAGATAAGCGAGTACCTGAAAACGGCGCGAAGGAGCTTGCTATAAGTGAGGCCACAATTGCTGTGCACGATACCCGGTTAGTCTGAGAGGAATTAGTTTTATTACCCCTAATGACAATCACTGGTGGTGATTATTGGCACGGAACGGGACCTTTAAATTTCCATGTTGTCACGAGAGATTATTTGATTTGAACGGTTGATTTAATGAACAAGTAGCCATGCAACGGATTGCAAAAGAATAATTCAGGTAAGAAAAGATGTATAAACATAAGTTACTTGAAGCTTTGTTAAAAAGTTAGTACGAAGTTCGAAGTGAACAGTGTTTCTAGTGCTGTAAAACTAACCTAAGGACACTCAAACATTAATTGAGTGAAATGCAACGATGCTAATGTCTGTCGAATTACATACGACTAATTTCATATCCTTCTAATTAAACAGCATAATTAGAGTGTCGTTAGAAGTAGATAGAATTACTGCCAAATCTCTTTGGCCTACTTTCGCGAATGTTAATGCCTTTAAAATTTGGTGTGACCGCATTTGGGTCAGTTAGACAGAGTTTCGCTACGCCTACTATCATGAAAATCATATGGAATTATACTATGACCATTTTATCGTACTCCATGATGTTAATTTTACCATAATTGTGCACAGACGTTCTGAGATAATTTCCACCCAGTTTCACAATTGTTGTCGATTTTCAGAATTTTAGATTTTTTTAGAGTTTTTGTATAATTTCTGTCGAACATTATCGAAACACATTTGTTGTTCCAAGAAAGTACCTACTAGAGAGAACGTTGTACTTCTTTCAACCGAAGTGTAAAATGTTAGCTTTTATCACGTGAAATTGGAAGCCTTTATTCAATTCATTCGCGAGCATAATGAACTATTCCGGACGCTTTACAGCCAAATTTTATAGCCTCGATATAACTAACGTCCATTTCTGCATAGTAATTAGACGGCGGCGGTATCGCTGTGAAGATAATGATCAAAATACACATAAACGCTGGCAGCTGCGCGTGGGGGATTATTGTCTGCTTCCTAGTACAAGCTTATGAGTCTCAGTTTCCTATTCAATCAAGAACTACTCCCAAAGCCTATCTCGGACTTTATGTATCAGGCAAGCCCGCCCCATTAAAGCGCATTTTATGAAAATCTACCGTTGAACGCCACGAATTTTCCGGAAGTTTGACCACGAATTTTCGCGATTACTGTATCGTTTTAACTTAACAAGATTTGCAGTCGTACGGATGTTTGGTCGAAGAATTATTGAAATCGAGGAGATTAGCAGAGCTAGCCAGACGTATCGTGCGTTTATAATTCATGAAAGGGTGCCTTTTTCGTAGAAAAGTATGTTTCTCAGGGCTGTATCTCGTATAGCCCATTTCATCATTTTGAGATATTGAATTACCGGAGGAGAAGCTGTTCGACGATCGATTCGCCAATAATGCGTGCTTCCACAACTTCGACTCAAAATGTTTTTCATCGTCGAAAGAGTCGCTCTTCTCGGTAATTGATTGGATTTTATCTGTTTCCGTTAAGGTGTTCTTAGAAGTTCGTTTGGATGGTTCGCAGGACGAACATAAACTCGTCTGCAGATCCTTACATCTTTTGCTGCTTTTATCGAGGACATTACACGATGAGGTTTCTTTAAATTTATTTTCTAGCCTGTCATCTTTGTGGTATTTGCATAAGAAATTCAGTAATGCCTTTGAATTAGTTGGTCCTTTTGTTTCTTTCCTCTTCGATGAGTACTTCACGAGGGAATTATGCAGAATTTTCGATTTCTGGTCCTGGTAATAGAATATATTTAATTGTGCTTAAATATATTATTTCCTTGATATTTTTCATTTTTACAATGTAAATTGTGGAAGATAATAATCCTTTAAAATTTTGAATCTTTCTCCGTGAAGAAAAAAATGCAACGTGCTGAGTAGATAAAAATAATATAAGATAAAACTGTAGTTTCTTAAATTTGTATCAAATAAGTTTAGAAAAGGAAAATAAATAACGCAGTTTTTTGTCTGGAAAGAATTTGTTACGATTCGTCGTGTGAGAACAGGGAAATAAAGTGCAGCTGTATCACAGTGAACTGGTTTTAAAATTTCAACGACACTTTATATATCATACTTATAATTTCAAATAAAATAGATCGCTCTCACGAACTCCACAGCTCTTGGATTTCAGAATTCTCATTTCTCGTATGCCTTACCTCGTTTACATCGTCGATGCTGTGTTTAAGGAAGACAGATTCTTCGGAATAAGACTTCGTTACGCGGGGACATTTTGTGAATCTTAATTTTTCTTTCTTATGACGCTTAGAGGATCTTAATGGCAACGGAGCTCGCGCATCAACCTAGATAAAGGTCTCTATATAATTAAAATTACCACCTCGTTTATCTCCGGAACCGTGAAAGTAAGAAAAAAATTTTTCGAATAAAATTTTTTTTAATAATCTTCATTCGAAAAATTTTTTCTTTTTCTTTCACGATTCCGGAGATATTCAAGGTGGTAAAACACTTATAATTGTGAGTTAAATGATTAATTTTGGAATTAGGGAAATTGTATCAGAAATTCTTAGAAAGATGCACTAAATTTTCGTAAATGTATAAATCTGATATTAAATAATTTCATTTCGTGACCTTATCTTCTTACCTCTTTTACATTCATAAGATTTTTGTTACGGGGGTCTAGTTCTATAGAATTTGCTTCTAGGGTATCAAAAATGTCTTGCATAAGAAATGAATTGTCCATGGAAATTTGTGTGGTTTTGAAAGAATTGTATTTGTGAGGTTTAATCAACGGAGCG
Source organism: Habropoda laboriosa (assembly GCF_001263275.1). Classification (NCBI taxonomy): domain Eukaryota; kingdom Metazoa; phylum Arthropoda; class Insecta; order Hymenoptera; family Apidae; genus Habropoda; species Habropoda laboriosa. The sequence goes on from NW_017100242.1 coordinate 3,682,374, forward strand.
TATTTGAAAGTTTCGACAGGTGATACTGGAGGAACGGTGGACTCATTGTCTTCTTCCTATTTAGTAAACGTTGCTTAATAATTCTTTTATATCAGATTTTTATTACCCCCCTTGTTCAATAAAATCGTAATATTGCAGTATTGCAATAGCAACTCATAGATATTATTTAAACACGACAAACTTTTCAAAACGAAACACGTAATTAGGCAAAAAATAGAAGCAATTTCGTAGATGAATATCACATAGAGAAAATTTCGCGTAGAAACTATCAACATACACAAAACGATAATTGGCTGTACAATTTGCAGCTCAGAGTGTCATCGAATTCCACTTCAAATTTCCACGGATGCATTGCAACATTATCAGGAGAAACATTTTTACACTCCATTATATTCACAAAAGTTGAACAGTTCGCTTAATTGGAATCGATTATTTTCTCCTCGCTAGTATCTGCACTTGTACTAGCGATTGCACAAAAATGCACCAGATTTCAATAGAACGATAATCCGCGATGACACAATTTTACATTAAAAATATTTCCGTATTACGGTCCAGCGGAGCGCATTTGTAACGTATTTCAGGCACGTCGTGTTATTGCTTTTGCCGAAAATAAAAGAAAGGAAAAAAAAAAGGAAGAAAGTAACAAGAGAGAAATATCGAACATGGCGCTATGCAGGAGGGGGAGAAACTTTATAGAAGCGGACGAACGTTTTGAATCTGACCTGTAATCTCTTTGTACTCGAACGACAGGTTAATTAATCTCTGGCTGACCTCTCGACGTTCGTTCGCTACCTGCAACGACCCCTTTTTATCCCCGTAAAAGCATTCTGCACGGGCACGGCCCCTTCGTCTCGTAATGACGCTCTCGATATTTCCGCAGCGATTTAAAGAACCTCGAATGAACGCAGCAGCCAAACATTTACGTTCCGCAATATCTAAAAAATTCCAGCTGTGAATCGCGTCACGCTGGAAATAGGACGAATAATGAAAGCAACGATTTTCAATTGAAAAACTGTGTACTACATGTTTTCTACGAATGTCCAGGATTGTTACTTCTAAAAGAAAAGGGAACGAGAACACGATAATTACATTAAGCTTTGCTTTTTTCGTCAGGGGAGAAAACAAATTTGACATGATTGTATTATTTGAGATTGCAGATTAGAAGTTAATTTTCGACATCGAGAAATTTTCTGTCTTGAGTAGAATTGCTAACCTCTTCAAGGATAATGACATATCTGTCTACATTTTAATATATTTCTACAGATTAATTTAGACTAGCTTTTGGGACGAGATAATCAAGCTCGCAGCTTCTGCAAGTAATCGTTTGAAAAATAGAAAAGTTGTTTGTCGTAAAGTATTGTCCGGTCGTGCAGACGATCCGAGCAGTAAAACCATAAAGCAATAGATCACTCCTTTGCAGCCTTAACTCCAACACGGTAGCAAATTCTTCATCCTGCCATAAACCAGCACAAGATGCATCCTGGTCACCCTTCTTTCACCACCCTTCTTTTCTTTCCGGGTTTTTCTCATGTCCCTACAGTTTTGCAAGTCTCTTCCACCAGTTTTCCTTCATGTCCAATCACCTATCCGCTTTTTCGATTGCGCTTCTCCACTTTTTTCACATCTAACCAATCGCTATACACACCGAAGTTGTGTATTTCTCGACCTACTTAAACTAAAGACGATCTCTATCAGATTCAGACATTCCATTCCATATTGTATTCAAACAATTAGGGACTTTGATGGAATAGGGCACATAAAATGGCCAATATGCCATTTCAAGAAAATCGTTTTCAAAGTTTTCATTTGTGGTATTATTTATATATATAGGGTAATTCCGGGAGAGATGGACAGGCGGGAGAGACGGACCAGGCAAGAATTTCCTACATTATCCGGCAAATGTGGAACGCGTCGGTATTCTTTTGTTTTACATTTGTTTTACGGAAAGCGATCGAGCGTGGCTCTCGGTGTTTTTTCTTCCATATCTGGCGGATAATGTAGGAAATACTTGCCTGGTCCATCTTTTCCGAAATTACCCTATAACACATACCTGAGTCGACTTAAACGATTTAACGCTTTGCCGTCCAAATAATCCAGTTAACCCCCAATCATTTGGTCACTACTACGTAGTTTCCCTTTATTTCAATATTTCAGCGTAATATTAGTCATAAAATACTAAGTTTCAGTGTAATATTAATGCCTAAGAAAATGGTTTATTATCGTTTATAATTTATCAGTTTACGATACCGCATAGGTATCGCATTACGATACGATAGGACCGCAAAGGGTTAAGCTGCACATAAGTCTTCTTCCATCAAAGGCCTCAATTCTAACACATGTACTTGAACAATACAACGACATACACAGCAATTACTCTTCATCGAGTGAAAACAATAAGACGGAAACGGAACTTATTATTAAATACGTAACCATTAAATCGCTCGTACAAACGTTCGTGTTTGCAAAATGGGAAAAGTGTCGATATATTTCGCAAACATAACCAGATCCCATACTCGTTTCAAGCTACACACGTTCGCCGATGTTGTGACGCAGAAGAAGAGTGCACATCCACGTTATAGACAGCGGATGCAGAGTTCCGACAAGTAGATTACAAAAGATTATTTCGAACATTAAATGAATTCACTGGTGGAGAGCAACACATTAAAATATATCAATGGACATATGTGGAGGTTACCACGGTCGGGATGGATGTAAAATGTATTGTTCACCGATCACAAAAGAATCTCTTGGTACAGGGGAGGAGGTTGGGCCGAATGCGCTTCGTTATTCCATTCAACGGTACATTGAATAACGAATTAATTAAATTACTCGCAGAAAATCGTAAATATATTTTAATCAGAGGTTTTTCGTGGAAAAAGCAATGCCTCGCCGCGATTTTACTTCATTCCCGATGGATGATGCCCGCTTGCAACGTTCGTCCGATCACGCTTTTACGAAATGAACGCGTCGTACATTTGTGCGCTCCACTGTGTTCAGTTTTATGTTCTGGTACGGATCGGGTGTTGTTGAAAATTAAACGTCACTTACTGCGCTTAATATTTCCATACAATCGGTATTGTTGATGTTGATTATTATGTAGACAGTCGGGGATTTTATTGTTTGCAGCCCTGGTTACCGCTTCCATTGCAATTTGTACGCTGCGCGGAAAATACCGAAATTTACGATATAATCATTTTTTGTAAAAATTGAAAAATCAGTATTTCTCTGAATTGACTTTCTGATTATAAAACTCTGAAAGAGGAAGTCGTTAGAAACAAACTCGAAGTATGTAGTAAGTAATCTTTCTCGAAAGATTATGAAACTGTAAGAAAGTAAGTCGTTAAAGAAAATGTCGAAGTATGATAATCTGAATTTTCTTCAATTGTTCCTTTATAATTCACGAATTCTCAAATATTAAAAGTTAGACACCTTTAATTACCAAATATCCTGAAATTACAGGATATTACAAATTTGCGCATAAACCTGTCTCCTAGTCAAAATCATTCCTATGATAAAGTTTGATTGGAAGAAAACGTAGGAAAAATTCTGCAAACTAAAAATCGGTTCAAAATTGCTCATTTCGGAGGCAGCCGTCGCGACCACAGAGGAGATTGCGTTATTACCGACAAATTAAAAAAAGAAATTGCGAGAAACCGTGGAAGAAAGTGTCTTGGAAGGGGACGAAGGAGTCGTTCTCTCCCTAGAGCTTCCTCGTACAAGCATAAGGTGGTACGGGAATAATTAATGTCGGTTTATGAACAAAGGGAATCGGAAAGCACACACGCGGATCAGCTCGACGAAGTGCAAGAAACCGAGCGGTCTGTGTTAGGCAACGAACAATTGAATTATCAGGCTGTTTCGAGTGAAACGAGAACCATTTTTCTGCTTCGTTTCCTCCCCCTCGGTGCCTGAGGCTTGTAAAACTTTTAGTGCATACATGCAACCCTTCCTCTTCCCTCCGATCGCCCTCCTCACCCCACATACAAACCATCGTGTTTGGCCATGGAACCGAGAATGCGGATCATGGTTTTCCCGAAAAACCGGAAAACATGGCTTCATTAATCTAACAAGGCAAAATTCGTTTAATATACTTCTCGCTGTATAATAGTTGCGTCATTAAGGAGTTGTTAAGTTAAGTACAGGTTTCGTTGTTTAGAAACAACGGTGTGTTTTAACGATTTCAATGTAGTTACCGTAACTATTTGTCTTTTTACTTTTTTGTCCAGGAGAGAATTCTAGGATCCTGATTTTTCGTCGAGACATCTAGTTACTTAAGCCGATGTTGCTAAAAAATAGCTCGTCGTAAACCTGTCCTGCGAACGGTTCTAATAACACCTTTTCGAAGCTACCTCCTTTGAGAAATATCTTCTAAATACGTTCGCAGCCGTAAAATGTTCTCTTACGAGCTGCAACTTGTTCCGAAGATCAGGTTTATCTTAAGGATCCATCAGTTCATTCGACACTCTCTGTTTGTTATCGCAAACGAGGGCAATTGTATGTAGTGGAAACACAGATGGATCAAACACAATTGTTAAATGAGTAGTCTCCTTGGCCTTTCCTTTGGAATGAAATTTAACAATGGCCTCTACATAGATCTTGTTAGAAGCCGAGACTTTTTCCTTCTATATAAGACACCTCATTGTTCCGACGGTACAGAAAAAGTTTCACTTGCTCGGCATTATAATATAAAATTATTGCCACTGTTGTATGAAATTTCCTCGGATATTTGAAGGCTTCTAGAATAACAAAGATGGGGAATTACGTAAATTGGGTACAATGGAAACAGTGCAGTGAATAAGCACATTTTCTCGGAGAATTATTGAAAATATTAGGAAAATCGACGTTAAGGGTAATTCCAGTGATTTGCATACTTTTCACTGAAACATACATATACCTGAATAGTTTAAAAATGTGAAAAGGTATTTTTTGGATTAGTGCAGACATTACTTTTTTACAGATGTTTAAGATTCGTATTATCGTCGATATTTTTTATATTATTCACGTTTGCAATTATTCTTTATATCGAGCACTTCGTCACATTTTCATCAAGCTATTAATTTCGTATGATCTGCCACAGCATGCGCAGAGTTATCACAGACGTAAGCTTATCGTTTATGAAATTGATATAAGTATTCTCGAATATCTGGCAGGGATTTAGGCGACAACTTTGTAATGGGAAATTCGATTTCCGTGATCCGACGAAAATTGAAACAGAATCCTTCGCATGAGCCTTGTATGAAATGTTATGACATATCATTCCTCCGTGCACACACACACACACATTCTCGCGAATTCGTAAATGTTCGTTGCGAACAATCTGTTCAAAAGGCAATTCCTAGAATTACGTGCCCATTCTGTGCGTTAACTCTGACAATTTTCTTAGTTTCTCCGTTCAATTAATAATATTCGACGTCGTCGTCAAAGATAGAATAGCATTTACAAACTGGTAGTTGCACGTTTTTCTCGAAAAGTAGTGTTCGTTTAATTTAAACGACAACTTTTTATACTTGAATTTTTGTGAAGCAACAGCAAGTTTCCTTCAGGACACGATTGCGACGAGTCTCGCGGATATCAAAAACCGTAAGATTGAAATTTGCATTAAAACCTTGTTGCGTTGATAAATACTTGGCAGGTAGGCACACGTTAGCACGTTAGGTACCATCGCGTTTTTTCCTTTTTTCAACACGCATGATCGCTACTGTTTCTTCAGGCCTGGCGATCGACGTGACCTACTACTCAAATATCGCTCGAGTTTGTCTGACCACGTGGCATAAAGCAACTTCGAGATCGTCTCTTATCTGAACGTCGATGGACACACATTCGTCGCATAGCGTAATCTTCGTAATCTTCTGAAGATCGAGAAGTTCGGCGCAGTACACCTCTAAGACGCGTATTTCGACAAAAGTGTTATACATCGTACGTGCTTTATTTTTCGGCAAACAGGGTGAAATTTAACGTCGATATATTTGGCCAGGCCAGAGCTTATTGGCGGAGCTCGGGTTCGTGAAAAGCACGCCGAAAACCGAAGGAGATAAGCCGCGGGCAGGGATCGGTCTGTTCGCATTGTATGCCGTGCGCTACGACCTTTTCACGTTGAAACAATAGATCGTAGATACTGCTTTTTCCGATATTTCAGGACGAATCCCTCCATCCTATATGAAATCGAAGAGTTTACCCCTCTTTTTCCTACTATATCGAACAGGTTTACCCGCGGTTCGTGGCACAACGAAATTGAGTCGTTCTAAGGGATTAAGCGTGCACCCCGTTATGCGCAAAAAGCGTGCGTATTCCACCGAGAGAAATTCGTCAATTTGTCCCTCCTCCGATATAAACGTGAAAGGATGTCGTAATAATGCTTAATCGGGGAAAATGAAGCTATTGTTGACGTACAGATCTTCCAAGATCTGTGTACACGAAGAAGGAACTTATTAACAATACTGTTCATTATATGACTAACCGAAAGTCTCATTAACCGAACTACCCTTTCAATATTTCTAACCACTAATGATTTTGTTAGTTGTAAGAAACGTAAACAGTACGAACGTTATAAGTCTCAAGAGCTGGGTCTTTTGTGACCCAGTCATCGGTTTACGAGGAATAATAGAAATTGAAAAATTGCTAATTAGAGATTCGAATGTGAGTGGAGGTAAAAGAACATATTCGTAGTTTGACGCTCTATCACCTCTCTGCTATGCTATCCTGCTGATAAGAGATTTATTTATACAGTTGACATTGGTCAGTTAAAATTTTCCCATTTTTAACAATTAATTTCTCGAAAAGAAGAAAGAGGTACTTCAGGTGATTTCACCTACACCTTAAGAAAATTTCCTCAAGAAACTCGAGACACACCCGGTAGATTCCTCTTGTTAGGTTACCCCTTCCGCGGTCGAACGATGATCCTCTTACAGTTTCGACTTTATTAGGCCGTGGTCACACGGTACTAGGTACTCACTAAATATGGACTGCGTCGCGCCACGGATTGTAAGCCGCTTACAGTGTGGTTACATGTGCATTTTAATGCAGTGGGGCCACTCAGTGTGTCATCAGTTATTACAAAGTAACTGGAACTAACGCGCACCAGTCCGCACTTTATGTTTGCCTGCACCGCAGTACATATCCGTGTGCTCGTCAAAGAGGAAACTAGCAGGTACAGTAAATTCTCTACAAGAGTCAGTAAGTGTGGATTTTACAAGTGACAGTATATATGGTCCTACGCCTAGGTCTGCGTCATTGCTGCGCCCATGTTATCTCGCTCGCAGTCAGTCAAGCGTGTAACGCTACACCAATCGGTTTCCTTTACGAGATTTCACGGCTCGACAAATCATAATAGAAAAATACAATTTCTTTAATTTTACTTTTCTTCATCTGGAATTGGTTTTAACATGTTGGTGAGATTTTTCTCATGAAAATGATATCAAACACGATATAATTTGAACAA
>NW_017100242.1:3694512-3737695 GCF_001263275.1 Habropoda laboriosa
GTGTCATTTTCATCAGAAAAATCTCATCAATATGTTAAAAAAAATTTGGGTAAAAAAACGTAAAATTAAAAAAGTTGATATTTAAATCGCTTGGTTGCCTCGACCACTTTTCATGCTTATCTTTTATTCGCTGTCGTTATCTACGTTCGGCAAACTACAAAGGCGGGCACGAGGCTCGAAAACGTAGTCCCTGACTCTACGAGTGTCAGGTTTAGCTTCCTTGCGGTCTGACACTTGTGGAGAATATACTGTATATTGAAACTGTGTACTTACGTATAAATGAACATCGATTGGGTAGACCATTCATAGTTTTAGATAATTTATCGTGCCTTTAGGTTCTAATTTTTTTCTTTTTTTTTTGAGGTTGCGTAAATATTTTTAAATTTGCACGTACAGTCTAGAGATATTCCTCGTTGAAGAAGAAAAAGGTCTTATTCACAAATCATCCGAGAATAATTTCGAGAAAAACACATTTTTCCCCCGTCAAAGTACGACTTTGTTCTTTGCAAATTTTCACATCTTCAAAGAGACCTAAGTATTTAGGTATTTTTCTTTTGGAACTGCTCGGCTTGCATAAAAGCAGATGATCGACGGTATGTAAATTATATTCCCCCGGTTCTAAAAGGTTGACGAAATGGAAGGAGAACGGTGCTGCAGTTTTTCACGGGAAATTTGCTTGGAACAACGTGATCTCCGTGTCGATGAATTCCAACGACGCGTTTACTTCGCCAGTTTCAGAACCATTGACCACTTTTCTCGTTCAGACGCTTTATACAGGCAGCCGTTTAATTAGGGACCCACTTTGCCTCATATTGCACTACGTGCTGTAAGCTTGCCGTGCGGAATTTCAGTCTGCGCCTGTCTTAAAATCTTACACCGATGTTTACACGGAGAATACTCTAATATGATGAAATATGAATAGTGGAGGGGCAAGACGCGGGGGAATACATAATACATACAAGTACATTATTGTGGAATTTAATGAAGCGTTCGAAATAGCTGCAATATCTTCCCTGAAAACAAACTTCTAGCAACGCGCTCTTGGTATATTGCATCGATACGGGATATAGCCATCAAATTTTTTGTCCAGAAAAGACAAAACTGACAGAGAACTAAAAGTAGTCTCAACCTTAGTGCGTTTTTTCGTTCGGTCATCACATTTAATGTTTTTGGATCTTTTTTGACCCAAGACCTTCTGTGTTGGGTCAAAAGAGACCCAAAGACTTTACGTGTCTCCATTTTTGTTACCAGCACGTCACATGAACCTGGACAGTAAACATTCAAGCCAATATTAAGGGAACATAAACTTGATAACAGCAAAAATTATTAAAAAAATAAAAGGGCGATGGGTGAAAAATGACCCGACCACCGTATTAACGTTAAAACAAGGTGTATCAAGATATTATAATAGGAAAAATGTAATAAATAAAACAGAATACAAATTAATTTGAACATTTTCAATAAAATCTTATAGACAGATCGTCCTGCGGATAAAATCGACAAGGAGGGCGAGCCCCGAAGATTTTGATGCACAGCAAAATACAGTTGATGCTATGTCAGCGGCTACACCGTGATAGCGTTCGAGTGTTTCCTTCGAGATGAGATGTCTCGAGTGTGCCGCAGTAAACTTCGACAAATATTTGGAGAGCTTTTGTGCACATGTGCGCTGCGCTTATTATTCCAGCTAGCTCCGCAATAGTAAATCTAGCACGTGTTAAATCCTTGTATTAACGGAACATCGTTTCCGTCTACCAATGCTAAAGACCAGCACGAGTCAATCGGTGCTGTTTAAACACGCTTAAGTAGTATAGACTTTAGGTTAGTTATACGTCGCAGTGAACCTGTAAGTTTGTCGCAAGACGTGTTTGTACTGACATGTTATACCTAACTGTAGCTGCGGCGTAAATTAATTGATCGATAGTAGCGGAAATCTTGGTAGATAAATTCGATACACCGTGCTTAAGGATATTCTATCAAATGTCACTGAATCGTTAATTAAGAAAGTTTAACGTAAAAATGTTCAGATTGAAATTTTGCTTGAAGATACAATCAACGATTCTGAACTGTCTCGACAAATTCATTTGCATTTCCTCTAAAACGTGGTCTTTCTCAAGACCATTAAGACGTAACAACAGTCCATAGTTGGGCGTTTCATATGCCATAACTCGAAATAACTGAAGCTTTCACTAATTAATCGGCGATCCAATTATACCGTGAAGTGCGACATTCTTTCGACTTTAATGTTCCTTGTTATAACGAGTCGTCGAAAGACAAACCGCCCTCCACCTTAACGATATTTCAACGATATCTTAATCTATTTCCATCCTTATCTGTCTGCTTTTCTGGCTGAAGTAGATCATCAAACAGTCGACAAGTAATTGTGCAAGCACCGAGGACGTTCCATGGTTCAGTAATAGATAGCAAACCGTCGCTGGGAAAGTACCTTTCGGCTTGCTTCGTATTCGCCTCCTCGAGAGATCGGGTAATAGTCATTTGCATTTTATTCGGCCCCCTTCTTCTCCATCTTTCGTTTTTCCTTTCTTCTTTTTTCTTCTTCTCCCTCTGTCTGTTCTTCTCCCTCTGTTTCTCTGCGCGATAACACGAGGGACTTGCAGTTTTTACGAGTGCACAATCATGGGGGGGAGGGAACAACAAGCAATAAAGCAACCTTCCGCGAGCATGGATTAATAAAGGAACGGTTGCGGCGATATTAATTTTCACGCGCATCGAATTTATCCCTCGTCCGTGCGACGTCTGGGGAACTACACGGTGTTGTATCGCGGAATTTCAGCTAAGAGCTTAAGTGGTCGAAGGGAATCGTAAAGAGAAATGGAAACACGCGTATGTAAGCGCAGGTGTACAGATAAATCAATAAGCGGCATAAAAGCTGCCATATGGTGTTTCGCATAGCTAATTGTCATTTCTTCGCAATGAGATTTCTGGAAATCATCGATGACAAGGATTTATGATTTCTTTATGTACGCTTCGGTGATAGAAATGTAACGATAAGATAGTATTTAAAAAATCAAGTCCAACAAAATCAAGTCAAATTCTTGGCAGTGAGTCTGAAAAATAAAGAAATACATATCTACGCCTCCAACCACGCGAAAAGAATTCATATTTCACTATTTCTCTCTCCATATTGTGCAAATGTTGTTTACAACATTTTTCTGTATTGTTACAAATAACGGAAATATTTGAGATGGACGAAGTTTTTCAGTCACCCTGTACATGTACTTCGCGATGTAACAATCAAGCAGCGGTTCGTCATAACTCAGCAGCGGGTGGAAGAAAAACTGTGTGCTGTGGAAATTTGCTGGGTTTAAGTACGGGTTGGAAGAGAAAGGTGAAAGTGGACGAAGATAGAAACAGAGTAAGTACTGGAAAAGGAAAATTGGTAGAAAGCAGAACGGTTAGCACTGGACACCACGTGTGTAGTACTTTCTACACAAGGTCCTCGAAAGTGAAGAAACAAAAAAAAAAACGGAAACTGAAAATCTAGAGAAGTAGAGGTAGAGAAAGTTTACGAGAGAGGCTAGAGAAGAAGGTTTTGGCAAGCACGCTGACAGTTTAATCTGAACTAAACCTAATCTCACCTAATCTTACTCTGCACACTTCACGTTTAACTAAGGTGCTAGAAATTTATGTTTCGAAGCTGTAATTTCTGACTAGTGAAATGTGAATATTTGTACTAAACGAATATGAAACACTCTTGTTAATAATTTTTAATTCTCAACAGTATATTTAATTCTACCATACAGGTCTGCGTGCTGCATTTTATACGTCGATACACATCGTACTTATTTTACCGTTGCGTTATTCCTCACTTTTGAATAATTTAAACAAAGTAACCGCATAAAGAAATAAAGGAAATAGACGTCCAATATATCTCAGCACCGCCCACATAATCTCGAGAATTATTTCGAATTCGCGTGTCGTTAGATTCGGATCGGGTCGCGTAAGCAATGCGCCACGAATGTATTATGTAAATTATCTGCAGCTTACTGTGCTTCTCCGCTTGTGCAATAAGCGTAATTATAACGGACCTTGTGATAAAGCAGAAGATAAAGCATGCCTGTACAGCGCAGCTTTGTTACATATGTACGGATCCAACGCAGGATGATTGGAACCAGACTCGATGAAGGCTTAATAAAGCTTTCGTACGTTATCGTAGCGTGTTCTCTTTCCGATTGTGTTGATGGCTGCATAACGCAATGCACAGGCTTTGGTCACTCGATTCTTTTGTTGAGAAATTGAGTGAAATTCAGATTATTAAACGAACGCATAATTTTGTGCTTACTGAAACTGTTTCTTTTCTCTAATAAAGTAAGCTTGTGAAATGAATTTATTAGGGATATTAGGTTACTTTCTTTCTTTAATAAAAACAACTTACTAGTGCTTGACTTCGAATGAAATTGAGATTGAATTTATTTAGACATACTGAACAGTTTATTCAAAACTTATAAATTCTCTTTTATACCCAGTATGGTCAATGCATGCTGTTGTTTAACAAGGTTTCTCTCAGGTTCACCCAAAATTCCTCATAATTAGCTTATGCGCTTTGTGTAACTTGGCGAAAAACAAAAAAGCGGGAAATTTAAAGGAGCGTAACCACTTGTTACCGTGTAACTGTATCAAAAGGTTCTCGATGACAAATTTTCCCCATCAATGGACCAATTTCATTTCTCTCCAGCACTATTTGACTCGTTCCGAATCGTAGAATCACTCCTTCCTCGGTTGTACCATGAATTTCAATTTCTACCCCGCGTAAAAGTATAATTCGAAGGGACCCGCAGTGATCGTTCGCGAATATGCAAGATTTAACATAGCCGGTGGAACAAAGTGATATCATGGATCTTCCTATAAGTTGCGTTTCGTACCAATCGACCAGCCACTTTTCGTCTACAGACATTTTCTAGCTTCGGGTAATCCCATTGCATGAGTTGCTTTCCCGATAGAGATGCTGCGAGCTGACGTGCATCGACCTCTCTACAGACTCCCGGTATCGGAGCTACTAACATAAATATACCTCAGCAGTACCACCGCTGGCACCCTGCACAATCTACCACCCCAAGTCGTTGACTTGGTGTACGTGCGCGGAGAGCATGTACGGAGCTTGCAGTATATGTACAGGATGCCTCCAGATTGGTGGTACAGTCTGAGAAAGGGACGAATCTACGCTAAAAGATAAGTCGAAAATGTGGAATAACATTTTTTCGTAGGAAGCTTCGTTTCCAAGTAAATCGACGCTGAAGATCAGTTGGGTGAATGTGTACTTACACTTCTTTGACTGTCAAATGGTCAAATCCTAGAATAATAATTTTCTCTCTGAGCTGTTCTCTACTTGCAGTTATGTCATCGAATATAAGAGGCTTGAGATGAGCAAGAAATTTTATTAAATTAGGATCGACTAAGTAGGGATATTGGTCCTTACTTTCTTAGTTTTAGTTCATTGTTTATCCTTCACTATCTTAATGTGACAAATTCAGTGATTTTAGATGTAGGCCTAAGTGAGATCATGTGTATGTAGGTGCACATGTACTCGAAGAATCTTCAACATTGATTTATTTATACATTTTCGACTGATTTTTTCGAAAAGCTTCTCCCCTTTTTCGGGCTGTATCACCGGCTGAGAGACACCCTGTATAGATATAAGTTTTTAAGGAAAGAAGTCGACCATCTTGGGCGGACGGTGCAAACAATACTCTCGTTCTTCGATATCGGTTCGTGCAATTCCCGGAGAGCTGGTTAGCGACAAAAGCGGAAATAAATCGCGCCCACCGATGTCGTTTCTCGTTCGTTTCTCACCGTTGGGAACACCGCTTATAATAATACCGACGATCACGGGAACGATTATAGATACTTCTGCTTGTTGCTTTACGATCGTACGTTGTTTTTACGGACCTGATTCCGAGTAAAGATAGATATTAAATGCCGTTGGAAAAGGAAAAATTGACGTCTTTCCTTAAGTATGGCCTCTACGACGTCGAGCCAACGAACCCCTCGTGAGTTTCTTCTCTAGAAAGTACATAAGCTTCGGAAATATTACGTTGACGAAGAGTAAGACAAACTGACGAAGTGAATTTCTGTAATTATTGCCGGACAATGAGTTATCGTTTCGTTGTGCGACCGATGAGTGCTTGGTTGTACGTGTTACGTGGTTCAATAGGACAGTGATTCGAGAGACCTCGAACACTTAGGGCGACGACGTAAATTCCACAATCATGCAGATTTAGAAATCAGACGATTCAGTCGATACCCAGTCAAGAGAGACCTCGACGACGTAAATTCCACAATCATGCAGATTTAGAAATCAGACGATTCAGTCGATACCCAGTCAATTTTAGCCATGTTTCTTCACCGTATCTTTCTTATCTATCTTGTCTTTTTTTTGTACCTTATTTTTCAATTTGCCAATTTTGTCAACGTCATTTCTCACCTTGCACAATTGTTCTGCTAAGTTTTTCGAAATGAACAATTCTAAGTATGGAAACATTGTTCCTAGAGAATCTGGGCACAGATTAGAGATGACGAGAGTGCCTTCTAGTAAGAGGACTGTGAGAAACCTCACGAAACTTACTCTAGAACTCTCATCGCGTTAAAACGTAAATTACAAAGTTTCTAATATTTCATTGAGTTAGAACAACAGTTCCTAGCGTTTTTTAAGTGAAATTCACAGACAGTGTTTAAATATTTATACACAGATTTATTCAACCACATATACCATTTTCTCCTTACCATCTTTTGCCATTTTTGAGGCTGTTTCAAGATTTCATCCTCCCAGAATTTGGTGTCTTTCTCGACGACGAACTGGTCCAGGTAATTCGACAAACGCTACGGACTTTTGTTCCAACCCAGTACAAAATTTCATTTTCTATCGTCACATTTTCACACTTCCTATTCACGGTATTCTTTTTTTTTCACTATCGCGTTTACAAAAGTACGCTTGTAACGCACATGATACAGCCAGGTCCTCTCCTGTAAATCTTATTGTGGCAACAGCACATTGCCACAAAGCTCCGTCGCGGAGAACTACTAGCTTTTCATGGCTACTAAAGGAATACATTCCACGCTTGTTTACTAGTATACAATCAATGGCAAACATCGGCGTATGTGTAAATCAATAATCATATTTCCTGCAGGGTATCGTTTATTGTCTATGAAACCCTGGTCTGCCGGTGTTTTAACACGAGCGTAAAGTATTAAGATTTATTCACGATGTCCATTGATAATTCATCGCATTGTTGACACCGAAAATTCCCCATTTGACCGTTCATTTTCATACTTGAACGTGGATCACGGTAAACTTGTCAATTAGCAGCATGCATATTCATGGGAATAAAATACTGCATCTTTGTGAAACTGGTTCGGTGTTGTTGCTGTTGAATACTAAATAGAAGTCTGCTATATTTATAACGATAGAAACTGAGGAATAGAAACTAACTAAAATAGATAGAAACTAACAATAGAGAAGAAGTCATGAAAATTCATTCATATGAACAATAGAATGTTCGTGTAGAAAATTCTGATAATGACTTTCATTTGAACTCACCAAAGTCCAAATTTCATAGAATCGGACAATTTACGAAGATTGTTTATTATCACAAAAGTATTGCATTTTATTCAAATAGAATTTAACAGATATTTCATATTTGAATATCAGCGACATTTCAATTAAAAATTTTCCCTTCACTCTGAACCGTTCCAAATGGAGAACGGTATCTTTGAAATCTTGAAAGCTTCGCGCAACTTATTGCTCGAAAGAAAGTTCATTTTACGAGACGAAAACAAAAGAAAAAGCAACAAACCTTGTGACAGCAACAAAGGCTCTAATAACTAATTTACTTTGCATAAAAGTCTTCTAGAACCTACAGTTTATGCCCTTTGATGAAAACGTCAATGACACTACTTCTGACGTGCGGCACTTCTTTCTTCATAATTTCTCCGGGTATTAAAAGACTTCAGAAAGATGAAATTCCGATTGTCGAACGATACAAAGGTTTAAAATGAAATCGCTCGATTCGACGCGGAAGCATTAACGCTTTTATTCAGCAATTTATGCCACGGGGGACGCCGTCATTGAAAATTGATAAATCAGAATCTGTCACTTCGCTCGCTCCTTCTGGAAGAGACGCCTCTAGGTTGTACAAGACGCTTCAAAACATGTGGATGTAATTTCAGGGGTGAATTGAAGGCACGGAAGTAATTAAAAGAAATTTGTATCGAAGAGAAGCAAGCCAGAACAACAATAGGAATTTTTTAATATGTCAAATACTCGATGGAAGAAAATATCTAAGAAATTCTGTTGAAAACGAAGATGGCCATTTTGAACAGTTCTTTTGACAATTGAATCTGTAATAGAAATTATTCAAGTAAAGAATTGCTTGCCACAAGAAAAACTATTTATCTCAGAAATTGTTCCTATTGGATTACGGGTTTTATGGATTATTAAATAATTAATATTTCTTATTTCAAACTGTAATCTTTATTATACAGAAGGAAGGTTCGCTTTTCTACCTGCTAGCGAAAGCACTGTACACGGACTGAGAACGTTCCAACGCAACGCCCGAAAATTGCCTGCGACCCCGCTTGGGACCGAAGGGCCTTTTGTCACGTACCATAAACATTTAGGTCTAAAACTAAACAGATGTAGTAAAGCCAAACGGATTTCTTGGAACGCATACAAAAGAAACACCTACATCTTAGGAAGGCTTTAGATTTCATTTTTGTTATATTTATCTGGCTTATAAATCTAACAGTTCCCACATATTTTGAAGCCTCCTGTATCAAATTTTTTAAAATCTTCCCTAGATGATTGATAATTTATTACATTACTCGTTCGCTCACATTTCCCTCCATCCGTTCACAGCGTGGAAGATCTTCGGCGTATTTTCAACGGATTTACAGGTAGAAGGCAACCTTCTTTGATAAGATTCAAACAAGACTGTGAATTTTATTCGAAAGATTTTCCTCGTGAAATCTCTCGGTTACGATTTCATCGTCCGCTATAATATAAGATACGAATATTTTGTTACCACTTGTTTCTTCAATGCTCGTTCATCTATCAGACACAGAACGTGTTGAAATTTCATTTTATCGTAATTTAACAACGACAAACGACAGATTTTGTGAAAAAGCTAAAGGGACAAACTTCTTGCAAGCTAGTGTATGCAGATACTTTTCAAATGCACTGTACGTATGTGTAACCTTTTAACTCACTGTCAAGTCAACACTGATCACCCTGTTCCCTTTCGCTGCTTTGTTACGGATCCTCTCTCCTTCAGCTGGTCACGATTATCGAGTTATTCAGAAGTGGAATTGTCGGCGTTACGTCCGGCTTCTCCATAGGTTTTCAACCCGTCGTCGAACCATCCCGTCATTAGGGACTGCGGTCTTATCCGCCGCGAGATATAACCGGCGCGAATTCGACGGGACAATCTCATTACGGGACAACCCACTATCCCCCGTGCTCCCGGAGTAATTCAATATAAACGTACTAATTGGAAAACTCCGTTTTGAACGCAAGTTGCATTATAGTGCGTGCGGAAGATCGCCCGAGGATTATTTCGTCCAGATAATTAGAACGAAATAAATATTCTAACGTGCGGGGACCACTTCAAAGAGTATAATACGTGTAGTTAATGCTTGTTTCCGTAAATACGATATCAAATGTGGAAGCGGTTGAAAGCAACCGAGATAGTTGTATATTTGACTGATAAGAGAATTTTCGACTGTATGGAAGGTGAATATTTGTCTTGTGATGTGAAAGAACTGTGTTTAATTGGGATATGAAATTATTTAAAGTGTTTTCTTAACATTTCATTTTTATGTAATATAAATATAAATAATGTAAAGTCACTTATATATTATAAAATATTAATATTATATATAATATTGTAAAGTGACGAACTCCATCAAATTTAATTTATTAAATTTTGAATTGTTTCCATTTATTAAATTTCAAAAAGTGAAGTTAGTCGTTTTGGCTTCTAAATGGCTCATATATTAGTAAGATATACACTGTCTAATTACACAATATTGCAGTATTTATTTCTAATTTATTTAACTCTGTATTGTACTGTACTATATTTTGCATAACATATTATGCAATTAATCATACTTACAATATTTCGTGTCCTATTCTGATATCGCAATGTGTTTACGTATTTTTAGTACTATGTTATTCGCTTACTTTTACCATTCGTAAGTGATACGGTGAAACAACGAATTCACCTGACGATAGATTTCTGATTGAAACGGTTTTCAAAAGAGCTATTAATAACTGCTATGTATACGGTTCTCCCTAAAATTGTTACGAAGAACGGAACTCATGTTAAACTGTTATGACTAGAAGTTCGTTTCAGTTATATCGGTTTTACTATGTTTTCAAATATTGGTTTCATATCAAATGCAAATTGTTTCATATCGATTCTGAAAGAATTGATATTCTCAGATATTGCAAACTATTCTATATGAATGTATAAAGAATTTTTGATCGAATGAATTACAAAACAGAACTATATTTGATTGTTTACAACATTGAAAGGATTTATTAATATAAATTCCCCCCTTTCAAACAGTTCGAACTTTTTTGCAATTGTATTTCCCGAGTTAATATCGATTCTTTGGGATTCACGAACGAGCTGATTTCCAAGTAACTCTAAAAATTACACCGTTGATGCGTTTACAAGATCTTTAATAACTAAAAAAATCCAAGTCTCGAACGCAATTTTAATTTCCCTTAAATTTTCCACCAATAGTTGCCAAACAACCCCTATACAAGACCCTTACAAAACGAAAGCTAGATCCTAGCTGATTGGCTAGACTTAGCTCGCTAATGAGTACAAGGATAAGCACTTTCACGCATTTAGCGAACTTGCAATACCTATCTCAAAGGATGAACGTAGCAGAAAACGTTTCTTCGCAACCGTACGTCACTCTTTGCACTTGAAGGCTTATACGAGAGACTGTCTCTAGATTCAATCCATTGAACTGTTGTCTTCACAACGTACAATGGCATCTCTACCGCTATCCATTCCTCTCCTTCCACGGGGAGACACGTCCTTCGTGGCGTAAGTGGCACCTATAGGCCTGACACACCTCCCAGAATCCTCTCCTATTCTTCTCTCAAGAACAAACTTGCGAGTCTATGGGATAGAAGTGATGAAAAGACCTATCGAGAATCCTCTGCGCCATGATCTTAGTGTGAACCTTCACACACCGTGTCATCTTCGTCCTTATCTCGTCGCTCTTCATTCTCTCGATGACGAATGTCATCAATCATACAGAGAAACGTTAAAGTACATATTTTGTGAAATACGTAAAATTTCGAGTCAAGGATAATACAGGTATACTCGAAGAATAATGGTGATATCTCGAACGTTTTTCCGGATGTTATCGCTCGAGTAATTTATCGAGTCGATATGCTGCTCTCGTTATTCGGTCTCGATCATTTCTTCGTAGTTGGACACGAAAGAACTTATCGTCCTATTTCGAGGAATTCGGCTCAAATACCAGACTATCGAAGATCCTCGCTTGAATTTATAAAAGGGACTTCCATCGATAGCCGGGCTACTGCGGAATCGACGCAGTTGAACGAGAAAGTATTGTTAACGGAGACCCCCGTAAGTACCGATAAATAAAAGATCGTAAGCTTCCGTGGGATTTACTGCTGCGATTTTTGGGGTTAGGGCGTACCAGGATTGCATTGTGATCGCCAAGAATGAAGGAAAACATATGGAGAGATTCCTGGATAGAAATTCTCCGTCTGAATAATCTTGCCACGAATTGACCTGATAATCCTTTAATAAGTATATTCGAAAGTGTCGTTATTTCATAGCGAATGAAATTATATTATAAAATGGTTTTTCGGTTAATTTGCACATCCAATCCTATTTGTGGCAAAATTTTTGTTATATTGCGAATAACTCAATGTAGATTCTTCGTCAAATATTTTTTTGGTAAGGGATCATTTTGGCATAAAAAGAGGAAGATCTAGTCTTCTTAACAGGCTTCGTTTGCTTCTCCTGAAGGGAAGAATACGAAGAATAGGACTGGAGAAGCAGCAGGAAGCTTGGCAGGATAGTGGCAATCAATTTTTGGCGGGAAAATTGCAATAACCAGTTTCCACGTGTGAAGCAGCATGCAATTCGAAGCTTTCTTGGATTACTCATAACTGAAGACAGATCAGACTCACAGTTTAGAAATCACTAACACGAAGGAGACGGAGATACCAATATGGCCGATGCAGACACGCCGTTCACGCGGTTTCCAACCGCGACTCAGTGGAAGTCAGCGAACTGCAGTCATGTCCGAGTTCCGAGGTTGCTGATATGATCGCTCAGTCTAGGAAAGCAACAGGTGATCATTCTGAAGCGCACTTCAATCCACTTCAATCCACACGGATAGCGCAAGTCGTCGTCGTAGTCGATAGGCGCAGAAGAGACGTTCCGGCACGCACCTTATGAGTGTTCAAGGTGGAACGAGCGAATGTGAATCGTGACTGACTTTTTTTTGGCAAAAAAAGGGACCCTACTTATACCTAGTTATGAAGCTGGTCCAATTGGCGGAGGTCTGGCAATGAAAGCGAGGGGATTTAAAGCTCTTCACATGAGTGGTCTCCTCGTTACTCGTTTGTCGCCAAATCTGAGGCACAGAACGAGAGTTGTAAAAGAGAAAGTGGGTGTCGACATGTGACACACGAAAAAGCTTTGCTTCGACTAATTTGTTATACGTAAATTCAATGTCTGTGCTATGTTACGAGAGAGAGAGAGAGGTGTTTCGAGAAAGTGCTCTGTGAACGAGAGTACTTGTGTAATAATCGAGGATGTCACCAAGTGTCTGCAAAATCACCTGCGCGGATAGAGCTATTCTGAGTTACACTCCAATCATTAGTGTATCTTTTCACCAGTATCGAGGAGATCCAGAAAGCTGTGAAGTCCATAAACCTGCAAAACCTGATCAAGCTAACCAAAGAATCAACAAACATCGTCATCGTTGTGTCATGGCTAATCGAGCACCTGTTGCTTAAATACTGCACAGCACTCCTGTGTATCTATACGCCTTCGTCTAATTTCGCAGGATTTCCGAACGCTTTGAATTAGACGAGGTTGAACCACAAGCGGTAACCAGAAATTGAAAAAAGAAACCCTCCTTGTTTGAACAGCCTCCTTTGAACTTAAAGAGTCCTAAAGCACGAAGGGGGAATGACTGAAGATGGTAGGCCACGTGCACCGTATCGTTAAAACGTTTTGTGGCTAAAGGCATTAGGAAAGCAATGCTGGCTCCAGCCAAAGGAAGGTTTAGGAGAAAGGGAATCGCGAGTGTGGTTCACGGTTGGGGCATCCCCCGAAATGGACTTGCCATTATGGCCAAACTAAAGCTGGGTATTCAGCCATCCACAAGCTTATTAGTATGCAAGCGAGCTTGTTGCCTTAGGTGGCTTGAAAGCCCCGTATGTCACATTCACGACGTGTTTCCCGAGACACGCAACATACTGCACCGTAGCACGATATACCGCTGGTAACATCCTTCCCTGGTCCTCTCCCTTTCGCTGCTTCAACTCTCTACCCCTTTCTCTCCCTCTCTCTCTCTCGCTCACTCTCTGTCTGTCTGTCTGTCTGTCTGTCTGTCTGTCTCCTTCTGTCACTTCAGTGCTCTCACTCTCTTTGTTTCATCCCCCTTCGTTGCTCTGTGGCTCCGCGCCAGCCGGCAGTACGTCACCAATGCGTTGAGCGATACGTGAATATGTCTACGCAGCTGGGTTACCTTCCCTTTCTACGTCGACAATTCGAAGTTAATTCCCTTAATTGGCTCCTCAGTATGCTCTATTTACGTGGATGCTCCTACATCTCTCTATGCGGCCATGCGCACCGTATGAAGGATGTATACGGATATATGCGCGGCCGTGTTTTTGGAATCGTGGAATACATTATCCGGTACGGTGCTCGAATGAGAAGCAGCGAGCCCTTTATTCCGGAAAAATAACGAATAACTATTCTATTCGCAGTTTTCACGTCCTTCGTTATTGTTTACTGTTTTTTACACTGAAATTTAATTATGTAATGTAGTATTTTTGGAATATCGCCATGAACATATGTGTCTTAATTAATTTTAATTAACGGACTTGATATTGGCACTGTGAACAAAGTTTGGAGAATTGTTGCAACGACTTTTAGTTACTATTTGCCAAATAGTAGATACCTCAAGTATAACCGAATACGGTTAAGTTATTAATATTCTTACTTAATTTTGACGACCTTTTTAGAAGAAATGCGATTAAAGTTCTATCTCTGTCTGTGATAGTCAGATTTTTTACTAGTTAACTCAATTTTTTAGATTAGAAATTAGATCACCCACACTCATCAAAAAATGAAGATGCAAAAATGGAAGAACAAGCTATTAATTGATCTAAAGTGTACAAAAGCACAAATAAATTTTTTTCGCAAACATTTATATTTTATTTGGCACTTTCATAGAATATCCAGAACCAGAAAAGATGTACACGTAATTTGTCAATAAAAGTGTTTCTCAAATCTTAATAGCAAGATCTTCCTAATTTCATTTTCACATGTTAAACATCTTGAAAACCTATTCTCACTAGTTCCATCGAACGAATATCGAACATCCAGTCTATCTGTTGCCAAAGTGAAATGATATTTCATCGCGGGGCAAAACGCGGATCGCTAGAAAACGCCGGAATAAGTGCCGAATGGGCGCTCTTATGAAAACAACAAAACTCCGTAACCTTAGTTAATCTCGCTGATGTAGCAATCTTGCCCGTAACAGTTATGACGAACGTTAGCATTTTCCATGCACGTTTACAGACATGCAAGCGCCACGTAATCCAACTAATGTCATTACGCAATACCGTAGGATTAAATCCTTGCCGCCGTTCGCGGCGGGCTCGTATCATAAACTTTGCAATCGTTGCCGACGGAAATATCGCGTGGAGAAATTCGCTTTTTGCCGTAATGCGCGTTTCTCCGGCGAATATTTCAAAAGCGCCGTAGAAGAGAGAGAAAAAGAAAGAAAGAAGGGAGAATGAAAATTGATACCGCGCTCCTCGGCTGATTTCAAACGCGATACACAGCGAGTAGAATTGGTTTATTTATCGGATTATGCGATGTGTTTCCGCGATATTCTTGTAGATTTCCGGGGAGATAATTGTGTTATTGTTTCAAGAACATTTCGTGGAAAGAAAGAATGAAAGTTAGTAAACAATAAAAGAAAACAGGAAGAAGTTCAGTTTGAATATAAAAATAATTCAAAATACTCTAAAGAACGGTCTACTTTTTCCTATCGATTGAATTCTTCAATTAGAGTTAATTCACTTTCACGTAGAACCTGAACACGAACTAGATTTATCAACTAGAACAGCTTCGATCAGATCTGAAACATCTTTCATTCATGGATAAAACAACTTCGAACTAGAACTCGAAGCAAATTAGAGTCGATACCAAGTTACCGCGACTTCAATACCGTTCTGCAGTTTACAGTCAGTATTCCTATAATTGATACCTTAATTTTATTAGGACAAACCGCACGCTAATTTATCTTCAGCGATATCCCCTGGAACAGCAAATAAAACTAAGATATCCCTATTCCAATTCACAGCCAAAATACGTCAATGTGAGGATTTAATTGACCTCTCGATTCGAAATAGAATTATTTCGCTGTACCATTTGTACAATATATCGTTCGAAATTTTTGGAAACAAGCTAAGTTCGAGTTCGACGATGAACGAAGATCATCTTCGTAATTCACTTACGTGCGTTAACATTATTAATGCATATTCGCTTCACGAAGATATCTCGTGTTCGTATTGTCCAGCTCGAGCGCGAAGATTTGAATAAAAACGGTACAAAAGGAAATCTAGAGCATACAATTCCACGCGGTTGTTACCCCTTTCGCACAATACACGTAACAGCGTACATAGGTTCTTTTCTAAAATATCACACATTCTAAAGTGTCTCTTTAGAATCGCACACTCCCGGCGTGTGTGTCTGTGTAAGTCAACTACGCCGGTAATTCGTCTCGTGAATCACACACAGAAGAGCACAAAAAAAAAACAGAATGCATTTTTCACATCTCTGTCTCCGACGAAAAAATAGAAAAAAGGAGAGAGAGCGAAATAGAGGGGAAATAGATACAGGAGAAATCTATTTCAACATGGTTCTAATGAAAGATTTCAATCGCGAGATGCGTATTAAAAAACTGTTACTCCGGCGGAGTGTATTGGGGAAGGAAAGCAATCCGGTAAATTATTACGTTGCCTCGGCGGGCAAATCGATGGTCACAGTTTCGTATATAGAGAGAGAGATAGGTTGGACTGTAAAAATCCACTGAATTATAGGCTTTTGTGTACATCGCGCAGGATATATCGCGCGATACCTGGCCGCCGCACACCTGACCCCAACCCCCGTTCACTCTCGCGGTCGATTTGTATCGCGTCCATATCGAAATGTACGGCATACTTTTCGAGATTGTGTTCGGCTTGCATCGGAAGCTCGACCAGCTGCGACCGTATATACTTGATTTCTCCATTAAAATTTACCTCCGCCCAGGAACCTCCCCCGCGTTTCGACATCGCGTTTTCGAACACGCGACAACTCCGATCCGCGTATTCGTCCGTCCAGCCACGCATAGATTGGCAATATGAATGGCGCGCGGAGAGAAACGGGAACGTTGCCGATAATACCGACCGATACCGAACACCGATTCAGGATACGCCGATTGAAATCCCCCATTATCGCTATTAATTTCCGAATGAATCTGCTTTTACCACTCTCTTCGACTTTCGGTCGCGCGACGAACGCGCCGGTTACCTGTGAATAAACATGCGTGTAATGTGCTCGTTTCGGATGAGTATCGTGGGATTAGAAGATCGATTTGTGATTCGTGCGATGTGATATCGAGCTGCATGGTCTACGTTGAGTCGATGAGAGATACGCGTAGATGTTTGGTCTTACTTTCGGGTCATCCTGAAAGTTCTATTTTAAAGCGTTCATTTTTAAAGAAATGTAGCTCTATTGAAATTAAACATTTTTTTAAAAATAATTTCTGTAATTTTTGATACGGTTTTTCTAATATATCAGGAAGAATTTCGATACACTTTTTTAAACATATTAGTAAGAGAATTAATTGTGCATCCAAAATTCGGTTCCAAATGTTACCATAGAGGTTTCAGTGAGATAGAAAAATTTATTACATTATGATAACAGTTTTATACTTTACTTATCACAAGTCTCAACGAGGTAGAAAAGAAAGTAGTAAATTTATTAAACTTGTCTTGCAACCGAACCTTGTGTCGCGCGACCGAAACTTGTGTCGTTTCCGCCATTTTTCGACTTCTAGATTCGTCCCTACAAATTTCATTAAAATCCTATTTATATTGTTACTTAGCTACCTAACGAAAATTACAAAAGAACTGAAAATTTTAAAAGAACTGAATATTTTAATTGGCCCGAACACTCTGGAGTGGTGCGAAACGTGAAACAACATCCGCGTAACGGCCGCCGATCTCCGTGCCTCACTGTCGACAAAAGAAGGTAGAATCGAGACTAGAAGAGTGTAGATGTAATACCTGGTATCGATCGAAACTCATAAACGGCAATTATTAACGCGTAAAGTACGATAAAACTGCATGTCAAACTTTAAACGCGATTTCTCACGATCTACGTTTTTCAAGACGGTGAACATAAAATCTGAAAAACCGCTGCACCGATTTGGATGAAAATTTAAAGAAAGATTCACAAAAGCATTCCCTACGGTGTGTCGGGAGCGGATTTTCGAAATAAATCCTAGAAAAACAGATAAAAAATATTCTTCTTGCAAAAAAACGATGAAATCGTATTTTCAAAAATAAAAACTGTATTATTTTTTTTTCTGAAATTTTGCTTCCGACATATCATAGAGATTGTCTCACGGATATATAAAACCCTTACGTTTTATGTCTCAGATAATTCACCTATCCGGAACAATGTTGACCATCAAACGGTGCACCGCGTACACTTTACGTTTTCACTCAAAACTTTTATGTACTTGCAGATATTTAGACTTTCCTTCGTTTGTTTTAAATCACACAGAACAACGATTAAAAATAACCAAGAAAGTTCACTCTATCTTTACTTATCACTTCACAATATGCGTTTGAAAAAAGGTCTGTTTCCGGGCTATCAAAGGTAACCTACCCCCTTAAACGGTGCTTCAGTTTCGCGTTTCAATAACGACTACATGCTAGCTGCACCGTGGCAATTTTTGCTATGGACGGTGCACAGTAATTCACGCTTCCCTGCCAGTTGTAATATTTTTTGGAAAATGAGAATGTGTATACCTTGCCGGGCCAGGTCGCGTCGAAACAATGTCGGCCCGGATGATTCGCATGCAGCGAACTGACGCGGGTCCTCTTTGATGCTGGAGCTGTTATTGAACTCCCTGGGTTACGTAATTTCGACTGTTTCGAGGTAGGCACGTGTCACACCACGGATAATTACGATAGAGCAGGCATGAGTAATAGGGATGGGATCGAGTACCTCGCAAGCAGGTTCGAATTTTCGCTGATTGGATTCGAAACCTTTGGAAATATCCGGTGCAGAAGTTAATTCTCTCCGACTGGATTTGCATAATTGATCGAAAGGTACCTATGCCAGATAAATGGCAAAAGAAATAATTTCGATGATCGATCTGTTTTCGTTCTTTTTAAATGAAACTTTGATTGTACCTAAAATTTGGAAGGAATTCATTTCTACACCTAATACTTCCAAAAAGTGAAAACGGTACTTCTAGGCACACTTCAACCTAAACGAGATAGATTCGAATCTCTGACGAGTACTTTGGAAGCACTGATAGGATAAGTTCGTATCTTTTATGAATTCTTTATCAGAAATTCTGTGCTCCTCCAAATCATTGCTTCTTCGTTCTCTTTAGTATCAATTATGGTACTCTTTATGCGTGATTTAACTACAAAATGAAAACTGAAATTATAGGAATAAACGAGAATTTCATATAACTTGTAGTTTACTTAGAAAGATTATGTATTTTTACACGATCAATGAGATTTCTAGTGTATTTGTCGCAAATTTTTTACACCTTCATTTCCAAAGTCAGAATGAACATTTAATCATATATACATATGTACTTACTTTGGTCATCGATACGATACGTTACGAAATATACTCACAAATATTTCAAATTAAGCAAACACCGAGTCTGCTGGACGCTTTGTATTAGTGGTAAACAGTTGTTGGTTTGTCGTGCTATAACAAACAATAGTCTGCCAGTTATTGTCCCAGTGTTCTGACGTGTCAGTGATGCATTAATCTCTGTCTACACTGTGTAACGCAACGTTGTTATAGCAAAGTTATAAAAGTTTTTAGAAAAAGAGAGAAAAAGAATGTTAAATAAAAACAGGCTTCCTAATTGTCTTCTCTAGCTACGGTGGTACGAGAAAATATTTATGCGTAATTTAAATAGTTTCAAAGGATGAATAAGATAGAAGAAATAATTTTTTAATGAAGGAAATTGTAAAAAATGAGAGAAAGTTTCACATTTGATTTAAAATTTTAGAGACTAAGGTCATTTTAAGTTAAAACACAGGCATTTAAGTTAATGCAGGTTTTCCCGATAGATTTTCAATGTCGTTCTTCTCGAAAATGAAGTTTCATGTACAAAAAACTTTATTTTGTAATTTCGACTTGCTTCTTTTTAGAAAGAATCACCTTGCTCCTGATTGCACTACGATTTCTGAGGCATATTTTCCATTTCATGTTCTTTTTATGCTAAAAAACGCGTTGAATGCGTAGAAATGAGAGATTCCTCTGACGTTAATATTTTAAATATTTACAAAATAAACCCTGATGAATGCGTACACGTCATATTTATTTCACAGGGTGTTTCAAAAATACGGCTAAAAGATCTCGTTGAAAAAAAGAAAAAAATTTCAAAAGTTGAAAATTTTAGAATTCAAAATTTTCCTGATTGTTGTTAAATTCTTCGTTAGTATTCATTTATTTTCGAAACCCAGCGGCTGTAATATGCAGCACACGCAATACACTGTTATAACAAATAACCGAATCATTTACCGACCCCGAAAATCATCACAAATAACTAATACCGGAATGAAGCTATACTTTTCACCATCAACACTCATAACGTTTTACCGTGCAATATCGGTCCTTCTTCCCCGTTTATTGCCGAAATTCCGCAACGATAGTTTCGTTATCGGGAACAAAAATTCCCTTCGACCTTTGTAAATGAATGAAACGGCTGAATGAAGCATCCAATCGTGCCCATTCGAATGTAAAGCTACATAGAGACAGAATCTGCGATTGCTTTTATTGCAGGTTTTACCGTCGAAAGGTCGCTAATTGAAGTTCATGCAATGGACGAATTTCCCGCTCGAATATCGCGCATTTCGGCGTGGATTGGTCGAGTAAATGCGAGGAAAGGCGACCCTACCTGCGTTCTTCAAATCTGGACAAAGTCGGAGCGATACGATCTGCGAGAGGTCTACGAGTACGTGTCTCTTCTTCTCTACCGTTTCCCTAATTTATTTCCTTACTTACTATAAGTAACTTCAACGGTACCAACGAAATATATCGTATTTCGTTCTATTACTTTCTATTACGCTTTCTACATTTGTTAGCACAGATATTCGAATACCCTTGAAGCGTTCTATGTACAAAGTAGAGTACATTTCTATTAAAATAATTGCACGTAAAGGTGAAATACTCGAATACACGTGCGGAAGATAACAGCGTGGAAAGAAGGAAATCATTTCAAAAGCGTTTTCCACTGAAAGGACTTACGCAGCTAAGCGAAAATGAGACAAGCGTGGTGCAATTTGTGTAAAACGTAATTTTGCTATATAATTGCTGTGTAATACCGTTGACATGCACGGTTCCGAGAATGTACTTATAGATGCTCCGAGAAACAGCCGTAACGAATTCTCCTTGTTAGTTAAAGTAACTCCTGCCAACAATTTTTTTTTTTTTTTTAATCCTTTCAACCTTTTCGAATATTTGAAATATCCTTGTTGTGTTACAAATATCTCCGAAATTAAACAGCATCGTATCTTTCTAATGCTACTTCAAGCACAGAGGAAAATAGCAGAGATTCGCGTCGAGAATTGGGAGGTAATGCGTGCTGATGGATTGAATTGCCGGCGTCGAAACTGTAGATATGGCGGAACACCTGTAACGAGATTTTGGCAATCTGGATATGCGATGATTTCAATCGCAGATTTGAGTTTCCTTTGTTAGCTGACAATACACTAGACGCCGATTGTTTCAACGATAGCACGGAGAGACATGGCAGACGAGCAAGTTCAAAGGTGATAGAGCATAGGTGTCGAAGCTTTTGGCTTGCCTAGGCCACGTTGAACGAAGAGGAAACTTCCTTTATTTTTTTATATTCTTTATTATAGAGCAATCGAGCGATGAAAAACATCGCGAAAAATCACATAAGTGTGTTAAAAGTTCACGATTTTGTGGGACCGAAGTATTAGCTCTTCAGGGCCCCGTGTTGCCCGCGGGCAGCGAGTTGGACACGCCTCTGTCAGAGTGCATAGGCTTGTAAAGGTTAGAAAAATCGTCTAATTTCTTCTTTCACGCAAGATTGAAACTTTTCTTCAATCGAAAAAAATACTTCTGTTAGCACAATGCACCCGCGCAATACCGAGGAACGCCATTGTGATTGATTTCGTGGAATTATTCGGGAATTATCGTTTCACGTATTCTCCAGAAAGGAATTCTTTTTGACGAATATCGGCGGGTCGACGCTTTGATTGCGGGAACGTTTGATTTCATGAAACGATGGGATAGTGTCCTGTTCTCTGCCGCATGATTCTCGGATTGAACGAATCACGTTTCGGCCAAATGAAGATATAATCATTTGCAATGGGATTAATGCGATTCCTTTCTGAAATTGTGTATCGATGTGTGCAATTTAGAGGATGGAACAATACGCGAATGTATTCAGAGAGAATTGCAATGATTGCGGCGTCGAGAGGCGACTTTGTATTATTCTAAAATGAGGAGCTTGCTCCCCATTTGAAATCCTTCATTTCAACAAATACTGTTGACTTCAATAACATTACTAAAAGTGATCACGAAGAAAATTCTTACACTTTCTGTTTTCTTTTGTAAAATAAGCTCAACAGAGAATATTAAATTGGCCTGTTTCTAACGAATCACCCTGTAGTTTTCTCTTCTTAAACGATTTTTAGCAACACGAATACCGCTCAATCGCGCCAACTTCTTCGGGTTACTCGACAATCGCGTCTTCGTCTTACGGACACGCAAGGTCTGAAATTCAATTACCACGGGCGAAACTTACGAAGAGAGATTATCCTGGATGATGCACTTATCGATACGGTAGGTTGCAGCGTCGATAGCAGACGTGAATGACGGTGATCCTCTCTTAGCGATCAGTCACGCGTCATTATTTGATTTATCCCTGTATATCGAGTGCATAGGCCTTGTTCCCATGTCGGTCATTCTGTCTCGTGAGTGACCCGGTGAAAGCTCGAGTGCTTCAGAGTCGTCAAAGGAAGGTCGATACTCGTCGATACTCGGTGATTTGCTCGGAAAACTAGACGCAACCGAATTAGACCCGGTGCTGCCACTCGATATTCTCTACCAAGTTCACCGACCTTGTTTACGATACCTCTTTTCCACTTTTCTCGCAGCAAGTGAGGATTTCGAGGGATAACAAGTATCGAGTGCTTACGCGATGTATTTACCAGATGTATTGTATTAATCACGTGTACTGCGAACTTGCTCTCTCTGCAGAATACACGTCGATATTACGTATTTGAAATAAGAAGGAAGATCAGTTGTATCACGTAGTCAGTTTTTCCGATATACTCGTAAATAACGATGTACTTGATAAAAGTTGGTCGCTGGTGTTATCCTATATTTCTTTTATTCTACAGTATCAAGCCTTTGGCTTTATGACGAAGACACCTATCTACGCTACTTTCGAATGCTTCGTTTTCTAAAGATCCTTGTTCCATAAATTTTCGTTTATCCAGATTTGAGATCTAGACATTTCTTTTTATGGATGCAGAAACTCTGTGTTTTCGCAAGCAACACGTCTTTCTAGTGTCCATGTGTATACTAGGTGGAAAAAATATAGCGAGCGTAAAATTGGTTAGGAGATGCACGAGGAAAGGCGCCAGCCATTGGTTTTGAAGATCGCAGTATCGCCTGCGTTGGCGTGACCTGTATTCGTTGGTGTAAGTAGGGTTGCTCGGTTACGGGGATATCTTCAACTGTTAATAATTAAACAACGAAGCTTCAAATGCAATTTTTTTATTCTTCATTTTCGTCTTATTTCGATTTCTAGAATCGAGTTTCCTTCTCTTTCCTTTTTCGTTTATTCTCTCTTAAATTTTTATTCCGTTTCATTTTATCCACTTTTAACGAATGAAGAATTGTACATCTTTAATAATAGAATATATCTTCTTTGACCACTAGAAACCATTGGAAGATATTTCTCGAGAACACTTTGCACGGGGCTGATAATCCTTAGAGAAGTGCAAACGCTACTTTTTGACGGTTACGATCGATCGTTTCACTTACCTAACAGACAAACATCTCGCGGTGGTAATATAAAGTTCCATCTGCTTCTGGGATGAATCGTCTTGATAAGAGGCAGCGATAAGCCCGCGCCAGTTTACACGGCAGAGGGTCGAAAGGTCAATATTGCCAATCCATCGAACTTATCTCTGTGTCACAGGCCTTCACTTCCGATGCGTATATACACGCGCGTATATGCCATCGGGAGGAAAATTTTCTAGAGATTTGCCGATGCGTGCAGTCTTCCTAGCTGCGTTATTATCTTATCCGTGCGCTCACGCATCGTCACGAGTCGATCATGCTTCATTAGGCCTGGAATACACGCAATACACGTGAACTCAATCTTTCTATTTATCACACGTTGTTTACTTTTTGGTGTTATTCGTGGTTGTTATCGCATGTTTTAACAATAATTCAATCTTTCGATTTAATTATTCTTCAATTAAAGTACCTGAAAATAGAATAGAAACTTTAATATATTAATAAATTATGCTGCTTTAATACATTCTTGACGCTATTGTTCTCGCAATTTTTGGAATTGTAGAGAATTCTGGCATGTATAAGAAATGGTTGACTTGCACTACTTGTTATTCCGAAAAAATCGAGCGTTTAAGAAATCGTTGACTTGAACTACTTATTGTATTCGAGAAATTCTAGAAAATTTCCAGAATCGAAGCAAGTAGTTAAGTCAACCATATCTCAGACGCTCGAAATTTTCCTGCGATCGCTAAGTAGTGTAAGTCAATCGTTTCTCAGACATTCTCCACACTATTGTCGCGCAAGTTTCCAAGTTTTTCGCTCGAATTTCGGGACTTTCACGATCTCTTCAATTTTTACACGTTCCTAACGTTACCCGAACTTAATTTATTCGATTTCATAATAGAATATTACTTAAAGAACGAGTATTTTTTAAAGGTAAGCGTCGCATCTAAGGGAGAAATAAATAGACTGTAAAGTGCTGCAAAACAACACTGTCATACTCTAACCTTTCGCAAAATACATTTTGCACAATTATCCCACAACAAACAATCCATTTTTTTCATAAATAATTACATATTCACCATTTCTCCTGATCTGAAAGTCCTCCACAAAACTTCTAAACCCATCGAATACAAAACAAGTTACTTTCCGTCTCTGAATACAAGCTTCGCATTACCCAAGTAATTCACTCCATAAAAAGTCTCGTGGGTCAACGAGTGTGCAGTCGAACCGACAACACACGACGTGCTATCGTCCTCCCCGATTCACCTCTAAAAGGCTCGTATTGGACGACGAAAGGAGAGCGAGAAAGAGAAACCGACGGGATGGGGAGAGGATAAGCACTTTTAAAAATCACGGGACCAGAAAGGGTATATATCGAATAGAACAGAAATACTCGCCGCTTATGCTGCACTGATAAATTTTTTATGAAAGTTATTTCGTATGCTCCACCACACGGAAGATGCGGCAACAATAGCGCACCTACCGCTCCTCCTCCTCTCTACCCCCCACCACCGCACCATCTAACGAACAGCCACGGCCAGCTTTATTTTGAAACTCTCGTTCGACGTGCCGTGTAATAAAGCCGGCCTGCTCTGCCCTGCCTGGTCGACCGGCGTGGGTGGCGGTAAAGAGAAAAACTTTCTCCCCCTCGAATTTTATTTACGCGAGCCAGATAAGCAGGATACCACGAATCCCACTCTAAAAGTTAGAGACGTAACTCCTGCACCTCATCCTCCCTCTCTCTGTATGACGAGAACTCGATCGATGATTCTAACGACACGGTTCCGCGCGCTGCTTGAACCCCCCATTCAGCCTGACGATTTTCACGTTCAAATGGGATATGGTGGAAAGGAAGGGGCGAGAGAGTGCAGGAACACCGCGAGACAAGGCGTGGGTCGAGCTCTGTTCGATCCTAAGGATTTTTGAATTTCATATTCCACGGAGTTACCGCACCGGAGCCAGGCAGGCAGGCGTCCTGTTCTGTCGCACCGGCCACGTATGCAATTCAGGATCACGGGCCGGTGCTATATTATGCGTAGTTCATACCGCGACGTAGCGTATCATTGTTCCGGGAAACAGAGGAATTCCATTACCGGTTGGCAACTGAATTCTCTGTCGAGGCTGCGTTTTAGTTGCGGTCGACGAAGCGAGTCCTTGTGCCCTCGCGCAACTGCACCCTGTCGACCGCCCGCCGCCACTGTTCCCTTTCATCGCCGCTCTGTCTGTCTGTCAGTGCTGTTCTGAAGGGACGGAGGACCGGCAATCTCTGTCAAATGTTTCTCTGCGTTAAATGCGCGCGGCTACCGGTGCTCGGGCCTTCGAGCGTGACAAACTACGGCCCGTGTTTTGTGCGATTGCTACGGCGAAAATAATGGACCTGGGGCAGTGGGCGGGAGGGAGCGTGGGGGATGAGAAATTTGACGAAATTTTTGTATTCCAGCGCGACGTGGCGTGGGATGTATTGCACGAGAGCGACGCGTTTCTATATTAGGTACTTAGGTAGCGTGTGACTCCCGGTGACGAATCGGGGAGTGGAGGATTGGACGGTGATGGAGAGACGATCGAAGCTTCAGGGTATTTCCTGTTAAGGGCTTGAACGCGGTGGTCATTTTAAAATTACTGAAAATTAGTTTTCAGTTTATCAAGTTGTACTAGGAAGAGTTCTTAAATTAATTAAGAACATTGAGAAATTCACTGTCTGTTTCTTGTCTGTGAAATAGTCACAGTGTGAGTGTGAAAAGCAAGCTGACTCTAGCAATTAACTATTAAAACATGAAACATTTAAATTTTTAATTTCCCTCTATCGAGAATAATCACAATTTTCCCTCACGTCGTTTTTAACATCAGAGAGAGAGAGAGAGAGTTCGCCAATTAACGTCGAACAGTTCATCTCTTCTCTTTCCTTTTGAAATCCCACTCTCATTTTTCCGAGCGATTTCAACCGTCTCTCTATAAATCATTCAAAAAAGAATTCCTTTCCGTGGCATAATTTATTTCCTGAAGTATGTTTGCTCTGAAACTGTGAGAAATAGCCGGTTACCATCCGGTCGATATTTTTTCGACTCCTTTATATCGCTCTTCCTCCATGATTCGGTTCTTCTTACTTCGAATAACATCTACGCCCGTTCTCGACGTGCGCTCGTATCAGCGTGGAATGCAAATCAACCTATATCCAGGTGCTCTATACTCTACTTCTAACCACTGTAGCCGCCAAGAGTCACCAAGAGCTTTCTCAGCGCGACACAGTGAACCGCAAGCGAGGGAGAACGGTTCCTCTAGTTCACAGCCGCTCACCAAGTTGCCCGTAGGGCAGTAAGCCACGTTTTCTCGTATGTACAGTACAAAATACTTCTCGTATTGCTGCATAAAGAATTCTAATATAGAAGTTGAATTATACTATAATTGAACATTACTCGAGTGCGCTCGTTCCCAAGAAATTTTCAAAATGAACTTTCTCAAGGACAGAAATCTGCATTTTATTTTGGACCATGGGTGTCCAACCTTTTGGCTTGCCTGTGCTATATTGAGTGAGGAGGAACTGCCTTGGGCCGCATACGAAATATATAATATTCTAGCGCAATCGAGTCATGAAAAATATCGTTAAAAATCACACAATAGTGCTAAAAGTTTGCGATCTTTTGTTTCAGTTCTGTTGTGTTCTGTTTTATATCAAATTTCCTTTTGTGATACACTTAATAACGGATCACCCTGCGCGTGAAATGTAATTTGTCCTTCGGCGAGAAGCGGTATTTCACGTTAAGGGCTCCGCTTTCACCGAGATAATCAGGAAATGCTTGGCCTTATTTAAGGAGCTATGCAAAACGTGCGAGAGGAAATTGAAACGAAGGGTGGGTCGGAACGAGTGATTAGATCATCATAATTGAACGCTACAGCCTTCCTGCTACTGAAGGTTCGATCGTGTCTTCTTCCATTTGTCCATCGAAACGTTTGCCTATGCGCAACTGTCTCTGTACATCCTCGATCGGAGGAATTTGTTCTGTGTAATTACAGTACAATCGATTGCTTTGTTAACGCCTCGTTGATACCTGTCGCGAACACGACCGCGTAACAATATGTAGAGGCATAACACCCACGCAACGACAAATTCGCTTCTACGTTTAAGGGGACGACGAGGTCGCTTATTGGCAGTTAATTAAAGTCTAACTTCCACGTCTGGCTAAGATGGAAGAATTGTCAGAAACATTGTTGCAATCCGAAATAGATTAATTGAATATTACATTAGGTCATCCCATAAGTTCGTGCAGAAAGAGAAAAATATTTTAATGAACATTCAAGGAAATTTTATAGGGAGTGTGGCGACCGCCACGGGGTGGCCACGCACTTAGGCCTGGCGACTCTTGGCCCTCGTGGTGAAGAATCCAGAGATGTTTTTTCAATCATCTCCGAGTTTCTTCGTCCTCGAGGACAAGAGTATTGCCTCGGCAATGCAGGCCCGCGCCCCCACTTCCTGGGACTTTCCTAGAGAAAAGGGGCTACTTAAGGGAGCCCCGAAAAAGGCACGAGGCTTTTTGTCGTAGAGCTTCTCTGCGCGCGCATCATGTAGTTTACATTTGAAATTAGTTTAAGCATTACGTTTAAATAAATACATTTTGTTACCCACTTGGCGAGTAATCATTTGCACCACGTCACTTCCAAAGCGACCAAAGAAACATATTGGAAAAAATTGTGGAATGAGAAAGGGCTTACGTTTTTTTTTTGTCAAATTTAAAGGTTCGTTGGAAATATTGATCTGAATTATAAAATTCGTCACGAACTTATGGGACGCCCTAATAATTTAATGCTATCTGAAAATTTTACATATATTTTTTCAGTATTACTAACAAATAATTCTAGTTCCATTGATAAGAATTCCTCGATTCTCGAACAGTGGACAAAAGAATACTATTTATTACCATTACACAAATAAGCACTTTCACTTCTTATTTCTGAAAAAAAGGAAAATGGGTAAATGCTAGCATAAAAGAACGTCTCAGGTATGAAATAATGGCAACCTTAAAGTTTAAGCCGTTTAACGCGTACAATGTTGGTGTATAATATATACGCGAGGCAGTTCACTCTTTCACCAGCAAGGATCTTTGTTGTGCGACGCGAAATTGATCGAAAACGAAACTTTAAATTGAGTAAACGCGCGAGCTACGTTACGCCATCGCTTTAGATTAAATTCAGTTAACAAGTGGCGAGGTCGATGACCCCTTTACTGTGTTTGCCGGTAATAGATTGAAATCAATGTTCAGTTAAATGCTAACTTCGTTAATATTTCACAATTCCATTTTGCTTACACTTCTATCCACTTAAAGTCGTCGTACAAGTAATACTCACTAACTCACATCTGTACAATTTCCAAAAAAAAAAAAAAACATATTTTCCGCGTAACCCTTGATTAACCCTTTAACGCTCACATTTTTCTCAATTTCACTTGTCAAATAAGATCAGTTTTATTTATTTTTTAAATTATTTCCTAGGCGTATAGAGAAATTAATTTCCCATTATTCACAATGCTGTAACTTACTCTTTCTGCCATAATAAATAGAGAGGATAACGAAATATGGAAAGTGAGGGAAAATAATTTGGAAAAATTCCACTTATCGGACGATTACGACCCTCGAAGGGTTAAAGAATTTTTTGTAAACGGTACTTCGTTTCGAACGTTCGCCGTTCGATGCGCAACACGAAATTGAAATATCGGAGATTTACGGAGAAGTTTATGCGGCGTGGCTAGAGAGACCACGCGCAATTCCTCCCCGACCGTTTTGCATTATTAATTCGAAAAGATATCGAGCGGAACGGAGAATCCTTGCACGATTCTTTATGCTCGAAGGAATGCTGTCATTAATAAACGGAATTACCTCTTATCCAAGTAAATTGTGCTGCACGCTCCCCCGTCCTGCTACTCATTAGTTATTTCCTTCACGGTGGAATATCTTTTTAAGAAATGCGCAACCGACTCTTTTATTCACCCTCGACGTGGATTAAAGCATTCGGAAACGGCCTGTTAGAGCGTATTTAAAAATACTCTTCGGCGTGCAATCAACGCTCAGATGCAGCGTGGATTATTTTAGAAGGTGCACTTAAAGAGTGCTTCGAGAGCGAGGTTTGAAATTCAGCTGATTAAACACTTACCTGCACTACTTTTCTAAGCCTTTCAGTTCACGACGCTGACACGTCTTGCTTTGCTGTTTCTTATGTTGTTAATTGCAAGACTTTTTTGATATAGTGAATCGAGTATTCAGCGAATGCCTATCATTTTTTCAGCAACTGGTAATTTCAATTACCTGTGTCGATAATGAAATATCGAACTTGCAACGATACTTCGCGATTGAAACTTCGAGTCTCAATTATCTCGCGTGCAACATTGTTGTTTAAAAATGTATTTGACGTATTTCCAATGAATAATTCGTGCGTTCGTTTTGAAATTAATTGCAGTCATGGGAGAAATATCTCGCGTGCAACATTGTTGTTTAAAAATATATTTGACGTATTTCCAATGAATAATTCGTGCGTTCGTTTTGAAATTAATTGCAGTCATGGGAGAACACGTACGAAAATATATTTAGCCGGTCAGTCTCTAAATATTTTCCAAGATATCAAGCTGGAAATGTCAATCCGCAGTCAAACTGCTGTCTCGTATGCAAACCTTGAAATAAAATATCAAGCTACCACGTTACCAGCTTAATATACTGTTTATGCAGTTGTGCAACAATTTGACAGTCGAATTATTTATTCACTCTCTTCGATTATTCTGTACCGCGTAACGTACAACAAATGTCACGGAAGAAATCGCCGGGGGAATGAAGTATAAATATCAGTTGTTGAATAATTCAGTTGTGTTATAGAATAATTCAGACGTGAATAGCGGCGAAAAATTTCGTGCATTTGCAGTGAAACAATCTAGTAGTATGTTTC
The DNA here is from genome assembly GCF_001263275.1 of Habropoda laboriosa. Classification (NCBI taxonomy): domain Eukaryota; kingdom Metazoa; phylum Arthropoda; class Insecta; order Hymenoptera; family Apidae; genus Habropoda; species Habropoda laboriosa. The sequence continues at coordinate 3,724,998 of NW_017100242.1, forward strand.
ATTTACTTCCATTAGCTAGTATTCTTCTGATCAGTTTCGTTTCACGCGATTTACGACGCTGCTGCGAAGAAATTGTTCACCAGTTTAAATTAAGGTTCTTGAATTATCACTTCGTTCGCCTTCGATAGTCGAAGACTAGGGGTAGCCTAGAAATCGGTTTCTAACAGGTGTCACGTTAAGCGCCTCACTCTGTATTATAACCCATGCTTTGTACACTACGCAACATAAGATTCCCGAAGGTGTAACTTTTTTTTTGGGAAGAAGACGGGATTGGATACGCTAAGAAAACGCCTAAAGGCGAGAAGAGAAGTCAGGAGCGACGAGAGTAGATGAAAAATAGATATATCTGTGTGAAAAGGGTCACGAGAGATCAGAAAACTTTGACATACAATTCGAACCGTTTTCATATCGTTTGCCTCCGTATTCCGCGATATTCTTTCACATATTTCACCTGTAGCGACCCTTCTACGCTCTGCCACCAGAGGGACGGGACTAACCACAGGTTCTCGCTAGTCCTCGTAAAAGCTCCTATTTGTATATATACACCTTCTGACCCGAGTCCTTCCAGTCCCTCCCGCGTTTAAGGCACGGGTCTTCTAGAAAGCCTTACTGGCGAGTCCACTAGGAGGGCCCAGGTCGAAATATCACTTTCCTACCTAGCTTCTCACACCCTTTCCCCATCCTACACACCAACAACAACCGTCTAACAAAAGAAAACAAACTTCCACTAACAAAAAGAAAAATAGAAAAATGTCGAGTTTCATCAATTTTCCTTGACTATCTCTTACACGAAAGTGGTAAATCTCGATGGCCTCGTTGCACCGGTCTCTGCTTCGTTCGCTCCAATACACTTAACCGTCGCTCTCTCCAGTTGCGTTCGAAGAAAGAGAGAGAGAGGAAAAAAGGAGAGAAGGCACGAACAAAGGGTGGAACAGGGGTTGGTAGGTGGAAACGGAAGGAAAGGATAGGCGAAGGAAGGGAGGGGGAAGAGAAACGGGAGACTTTCTCACGTCACTCACGAGAACACCTTAGCGACTCAATCCTGGTCAAAAGACCGTGGTCGGATAGAAGAATGGCTTTCAGGGGTTGGCAAAGGGTGGCCGAAAGATTTAAAGGGTGGTTGCTCTCCTTGCCCTCGGGGAATTTCAATAAACACTTTTATTTCTATTACTTACCGTCGCGATGAAAAATTTCACGTTATTACAGTAGAACTGTCGCCGCGTTCTCTTCCTGGTGGAACAGGAAAGGAGAGGAACCGTCCGCGGAGTTGAAACGAAAGGAAGAAACCTCCTTCGACCGGTGCGTCCTCGTTGTCCCTTCTCTACGTGCACCACTCGTTCGTTCGTTATCCAACGGCGGACTGTCGTAAACATTTTGCTGGTCTTTCCACTTTTGCCGTTGTACCAGCATGCTAGCGAGTAGACCAATGATACTCGGTTCAGTCGAGATTTTTTTACGACGGCCTCGCTGTTATTATCGTTTTATATACGGGTAACATTTCTCGGACGGTGCTTCGTTGAACAACGAACGGCTCTCCGCTCGATCAATTCGGTACGCTCGTTCTAGCGCTACGAGGCAAAAATCTCGGGAACGTAAAAGGGGAACAATAATATGTTTAAGTTTAACTACGTTTTACTACGCTGCTTTGGGGTCGGCTACTTGGAGGTCGCTTCAACGCTCACTTCTTTTAAAACGATCGTATTATGTGCGTGCACGTGTATAATATATATTAGGTAGACAATTTTGCTTGTAAAATTTAATATGTAAATTTGAAACCACGTTTTCCGTTTTGAATACGGTTTTTTTTTTTTTAGATTTACTGCTGCTGAATTTGCGTGCTTCTTATGACACTTTTTTAATTTCGCTTCAGATCGAAATACTGTTTAATATATTTCATTTTATTTGTAAGTGTAATCTGACAAAGCTTCGCCAAATTTTGCTTCTGCTTTAAGTTAAGTTATTACATAAGTTATTGAGTATTTTAAACAATTTAAAAGTTGCATGTAAAATTCTAAAGCTAAGTTAACTTTAACAATCACTTTTCTAGACTTGAAGAGAGTTTTGCTCGATAACAAACCGGATAATAATTTTCTTGCTTCAGATCTCTCTTTGTGCCGTACTTCTCATCCGTTGGACATATTACTCTTCCAGATAAGATATTGCATAACATAATCTTGCGCCTGAAAGGACTACCATATTTTCCAAACTTTTTATTTGCAGAAAATCAATGCGGCAGATATGAAAAGCGGTTTTATATGTTCCAGTCGGACTTTCTTTTGTTCGGACAGTGGAAGAGGAATGGGTCAGACTGTCGGAAGCAGACCTCCCCGCACAAAGGAAACATATTATTGTCAAATAAACATATGTTCTTCCGTGCTGTCTTCATAGCCAGCGAATTTCCAATAACTTCTACGTCAACGGTTTCCATTGCTTTTAAAAGGAAAGACAAGTACTTCAAGAAGGTGATATGTAACCGTTAACAAGTAGCAAATAAACTGTTGTTTGTAGTTCTGGACAAATGTTCGAAATGAAATAAATAAATATTTTCTATACAAAGAATATGATTTTTCAATTTGTCAACGCTTGAAATCGTTCAAGTAATCCTACTGTAGATTCTATTACATTTTATTTTATAAATATTAAACTGTATCTCAAAAATGGCTGGTAGCTTTCTTTATACAAGTTACAGAGAAGAAAACAGTAATATTCAGTGCTTTAAGAATCACTGAGCTCCCTGTGTCTTGACGTGCCCTGTATTCGTTGGTGTATGAAGGGTTGCTCGGTCACGGGGATATCTTCAATCGTTAATAACTAAAAAACGAAGTCTCAAACACTTTTTTTAAATTCTTGATTATCGTCTTATTTCGACTTCTACAATCACCCATTAAATTTTCTCCCAGGAGTGACCGAATACCCTGTATGTAGGAATTCCAGAATTCCAGAGTGCACGAAGTTTCTGTAAGAGACGGTGCCCTTGTAGGGGCTACTTGAACAACTCCTGGAATCGACATTCCTAAACTGTAGCAGAAACTGTCCTGTACAGGAAGCCAGTGGATATTCCTCTACGATAGATACATCATTTTGTACAATAATTTTCGTTACGAATAATAGAGAATTTCATTTTGTTAATCATCCGTTAGCAAAGCAACAGGTGTTTCTATTTTTCTCGTACAGTAATAAACTTTTTACTATCTAAACTACCCTCCTGCCACCAAATTTTAACTGTCGTAAGAATGATACGTCTAAGGCACGAAGAAAATATCCTTCAAAGCAAGAGAAACAGTCAGAGAAGGAAGAAAACGGTATTCTACAACGTCAGATCAAAAGCAAATCTTCGACATTATAAGTTGCCGTCGCGGAATTCGACGACGGGAATTCCTATAGACGTTATCTCTTTAAAATTCATCGATTGCATCGTTCCAGCAGGATTTAGGACGGGGCGCGCGCGTTACTACACATATGCAGGCAAGCTTTTCACCGACAGATGTAGTTGGACGTGCGAAGAAACCGGTGGGCTGAATTGATCGAGGAGCAACTCACGAACGTGGCAAAGATTATCGCATAAAATTTATTCGATCACGCAAATCCACGGCGGTTGTGTCGCTCTAAACTCTTGCTAGACACCCAACTGATGCACGTACATGTGTGTGTGTGTGTGTACAACGAGTACGTGACCACGTGTACTTACATACGTACACGATGGAAAAAATTAATCGAACCGTAACAACTGTCATGACGTACAACGTAGAGCATGCATTATAATGCATCAGAAAAGACGTGAGCGCGATTTTAATCGACGAGTATGGCTACTGTGCGCGAATTTATGGCGGTCCAGGATTGCGTTCGCCCGCTTTAAATTGCTTTTCGCAAGAACAACAGACTTTGCCCTCCTTCCCTCCACCTTTCGCTCCTGTTGATCTTTCCTCGCTCGTGTCCATGCTCTTTCGCCAATTCCCTTATCCATTTACTTTCTCGCTTGATCCTTCCTCTGCGAACTGTTCACGTTGTAATTGTATTTGTAATATCTGGCGTGCGAACGGAATGCACCGTTGTGCGATTAACTTGAAGGTGTGCAGCCCGAAATGAGACGATTCCACGTGACGAGATAAGTCCGAAATGCGGAATATTATTTTTTCAGATGTACACGTTGCATATTTTTTCACGCGAAGCTCTGATTTCGAGTTAATTCCTGTCGGAGATATGCAGATTGTGTATGCGTGGTTTAACCTGTGCTTTGGTGTAACGATATCAGGACTAATATCCTGTTTATCGTAGTAAGATGGAAGAAAATAGGAAGAGGGAAATAGAAATTTATTGAAGGAATAAAAAGTATTTCAGAAATTCTATTTTTATATAATTTTCCTCCTGTTGGTCGGTTTAACCGATGCTGGTTCTATCATACGCTTTCACGAAGAGTATCACAGTATTTCACCTAAAAAAAGTGCACACGAAGTGTTTGATATTACTTTATTTTGCTCATTTAATAGAAAAAAATGATAAATTCTTAGTATTATCGTGAATTATTTTTTTCTTATAATTTTTTAATCTATGTATGATATCCAAGTTAAATCTTTTTTATCACATTTTCACAAATGGTGAAACAATTGTACGAGCAGTCATCCAGCCCTTATCAGTGCCCCGTAATATTGAAATTTTCTCGAAAGCTAAATTCTACTCTACTCTTTATCTTCACCGACGATGAAACGCAGCGAAGAACGCGCGCGACCCATGGAAGACATTCGAAATGGCAAGAATAGCTAAGAGAGATAAATAATAAAATAAAAATTGCGCTCACCTGTCGATCTGGAAGGTACGATGGATAACTAGAAATAGCGGTGAAGAATCGAGACGGAGAGCGAGAGAACGTCGAGCGCAGAGAGAAGACGTATTGTTCCTTCTTCGCGCAGATAATGGAGCTCACCTGTCAGACCGAGTTATGTTTCTCCTGTTGGAAGAATGCGTTATGCTTCTACCTCACTTACATCCCCCCCGCTCGTTCTCTCGTTGCTTCTTTTTCCCCTTTTTTCCCTTCTTTGCTCTTGTTAGACGCGATACGGATATGGGAAGAAGAAATCAATGTTCGAACGACCCTGCCGCTTGTATTTGACCCGCTCTGTAGTAGTTTAAGAATCGAGAGAATTCGTTTCGGCTATCCCGGAGACGTGATTTCTGTTAAATCTTGCTTAATCCTGGATAAACGTGAGCTTTATTGTTGAAGTAGGAATATCATACGATATTATAAAAACAGGGCAGTGATTGATGGGATTACTTGAGCGCTGTGTTTTGTAAATCTGTTCGAATGTTCAGTTTCATTTGTAACACGCGGTAATGGAGGAACGTCGAATACTTATTTACCACTGTGTAAAATATTGAAAAGTTGGAAATGATGGAAATATTCGGTTGATGCATGTTCGTGATTTGCGAACTTCGCGACGCGATGCTTAATTCGACCGGTGCGCAAAGAATTCACGAACTGCTCTCGCGGCAAACTAATGGCACGAGTGCTGTTTAAATTTGTAGATGAGATTTGTGGTGGGTGAAAAGAGATATATGTTTTACACGATAGACAAATACTGGCTGATTGGTGGTGACTGTTACTTTTTATTTTTCGTGATGTCTCAAAGTTGGTGATAGAATCTCTGATAGAATCTGTCTGTTTCTGTGTGTGTTTGTGTTTTTATAAGTTCGGCGTGTACAGTGATTGGTGGTGTGAAATGTGTGAGAAGTGGTGGGAGTATCGGTTGATTGGTGTTTGGGACGTGTGGTAGGGTTTGTCTGGTGGAGTCGAAGTGGGGAAATTGTTGCTAAAATTGTTATATTAGGGGATGGGAAAATCCTGAGGTCGGAAGGTGGTTTATGAGTGTAGTGCATGTGGTGTCCAGATGTAGGGTATTCGACTTTCTAAGGTAATAAAACAATTTGCTGATGGCGAGGAGAGAGACCTATTTACGGAAAATATATTATTTGTGAATATGGTAGGGCTCCATTGTTCGAGTCCTCGGTACGGTCGAACAATGCATGTGAAACGTCGTTTTCTCAAATGTTTTGTTTCTCTTAGAAATAATGCATTTTATCGAAATAATTTTCATACGATTCTGTACACTTCTCTCAATGATTAATTAATTTCGTTATGTCGAATATATAGAAATTATTATCCTTCGAATTGGAAAATTCTTTGATAATAATTTTTTGATTAAAAGTCTACTAAATGAAGATTCCACCAAAAATATGAAATATTACAGAGGATTTCGAATATTTCCCTTAAAGTACTGAAATTTTGTCCTCCGCGTAAAATTTAATACCCCTACACACGCTCTCTGTTTTTTATTACCTTGAATTTCAAATAAAATGTCATTGCTATAGGTAAAAAAAATGCTACAAAAGCGGGAGAGACGTTCTGAATACTCTGACGTATTCGTATTTCACGAATTTATGTAATATTGTAAAATGGTTAAAGGGTAGTTAAAACTGCACACGAGGTGTAGATCGGATAATTTCATTTCTTCGAGATAAGGCAAGTGCTGTAACAGTAATTACTTTTTCAATGGTTAGTGACATCACGTTCTAATCTCGAAATTCTTGCGTTCTTATAAAATTCTCCACTTGCGTGCTACTGAAAGCAGGAAAGAAAAGGCAAATTTTATTAAGACTACTTCTTTATTGTATTTCAGTGCTGTATTCGTTCGGTCACGAGTCGCGTTAAAAATTTCAGGCCATTATTTTCCATCGTTGAAATTCAGTACGCCTATTATCTTTTTCTTTTACGCGTATTACATATGTACATTCACTTTCATAAGTATTAGGACACTTACTGAATGTAAAGCAAAATTAAACGGTCATTACAAAATTATTCAGCCTGAAATCTCGCAATATAACGAGTACATACATTTTTGCTGATAATTAATTGCAACCCTTTGATCAGAGATCTCTGGTCTCAGAGACGAGTCCTGATTTTTATTTCACTATCGCAGTTTTATATATGAAAAATTTTGGAAGCTCTACTGTTTCAATAGCTTAACCCTTTAACCCCCTAACTACAGATCACTCATCCCAGAGACGAGTCCCAATTTCTATTTCACTATCGCAACTTCATGTACGAAGAATTTTGAAAGCTCTACTGTTTCGGTAACTTAACCCTTTAACAACAGATCACTCATCTCAGAGACGAATTCGAATTTTTATTTCACTACCGGTCAAAAGTTTCGAATCACCTGCTAATTTACGTCAATATTGAATTTGCTGCTAACTTTTTGCAGATTTGAAACTGATGTTGTGGAGATCGATAGAGCACTTTGCCTTATTAAGATTTATTTGAGCGAGGAAAAGTTGGTTGAAATATTCTTAAAATTGCTAACTTTCTTCTGGAAACTTTTGTATAACTTGTAGTGCACAGTGATTCCAAACATTTGGCCGGCAGTGTATAAGAAGAATTTTGATTAGCTTCAATTAACAGCAGATGGTACAGTATTTCCATAAAATAAAAAATCCTGATCTTTTATATGACATTATAAATCCCCCTTTTCTATAAAATACTATAAAAAATCTTAACAAACAGGTATCTCACGAAATCGAAAAACGAAAGAAACAGTTTTCCTCCTCCACTCTGCGCAATCGATGACTATCTCGCTGTTGGAGAAGCAGCTGAAAAGCAAGCAACTGGTAACAGCATTTCAGCTAAATAGAATCCGTGAAAAAATCTTGAGCAGAAAAATGTTCGCACTGTCACTTGGCATATTCGGCTAGTCCCGCTCTATGTACACACATACGTAGAAGCGTAAACGTCGTAAATCTAATATAAACTAAATAATTCCGGGGCGAATGAAAAGGCCAGAGGCGAAATAGGAGACGACGATTTGGAGCCATAAAACGTAGCCAGCGTACAGGTGGTGTAGTAGAGTGTGGCGCGAATCAAATTGCGAGGCAGCCACGACGCCTGTGGCCGCCTCTGTTGCCTCGTGTCGCGTACACGCGAGGTCGGTCGAATAAAACGAATAAAACGTGGCTCTTTATGCGTGCCTCGCCGGTAAATACCGGCGCGTATAACTGCATTGCGGAAGCGGCGAGAGTCTCGTTGCCGCGGAAGCAATGAATTCCGTTTATTACACCGTTGCACGCTTTCCTCCATCTTCGCCCGCTTTATCAAAACCGCTTGTTTAGCGAAAGATTATACGATGCGGAAAAGAACAAAGAGGAGGAAAGAAAGGAACAAAGGTTAGTCCGTAAAACTGTGCCGAGATTTACGCCCCAATCTGCCGGCCGAATTATCATTAACCCTCTTCCCTCGGCATTTTTTTTTCCAGAAATTCCGAGTTCGAACTCGGGAAAATCCAAGATCTCGTTTGAATCGGTAGATACGATTTGGTTCGGTTTAAAGGGCCTTTAGAGGACACGAAAGTAGCTGTTCTTTGGGAATTTTTTGTGGGAAAACTATTAAAGATATTGAAGCGAAACCTGGTAAGATTGTTACTCGCATCTTGCACTGTGCGTTTGATTTTTTTTGTGGCGAAACCTAGCGTAGTTTTTTTGCGACGTGTACCGGAAGCAACCCCCGCACGAAGGAGGGTTTTCGGTGTACAAGATTTCTCGGTTTTGGCACTAACACGTTTTTTAATTCCATTTTTAACGCAAAATAGATTATTCGTTTATTATTCGTGGGAAGTGATCAATTTAAGGAGCCTTTCGCTTAAAAAACGACGAATTTTGCCATTTTTCATTTTTCGCAGTTTTGGGTATATTGAATTATCCAAAATATTTCACTTTAATTAAATTACTAATTAGATTACATTTAGTAATAACGTATTAGTCACGAATTATTTCACATTTAAACGATATTTTAATAAATAATTTTCTTCTGTTTTCTGCTTGCAAATTTTCGGTTTGCCATTCTTCATTTTTTCTTTTATACGATGATGGAGCTAAATATGATGCTTACACCGCCTCTTGTGTTTCCTTGTATCAGGGACGTTGCTGGATACAGAGTGATGTACCACCATCTTCTTATTTTCTAGACATCTTTGATGTCCTCCTTGCGCGTTCGTTTCAATGATGGAGGGTGCCTGTCAAATTCTGGGAAGAAAAAGGTCAAAGAATTGCTGTAGCTGATCCATGCATCTCTCATAACATTTTTCGAGCCGCACATTCTACTTTGTGCTGTGTCATTCACTCGCATACCTTTTATTTTACCTTCGTCCCTTTCTGTTCTTTCCGAATTTTAGCAAAATTCATCTCAGCAGTTCTATCTTGAATAATTATAATTCTAAATCTTCGAAATTTCTTTTAATTCCGCTTGTTTGAATATTTAAACGATACAGTATTGCTGTATTTTCGAGTAGTTTCTGATCTATTGTATTCGTAACCTAGTAATTTTCACTGCAATCATGTTTACCGGAAAACGATCATATCACACGGCTAAATGAACGCATGCATTCACGGTGACAACGCTTTTGTACAACGTTTCTACGACGCGTTATTTCATTTGAACAATAAACGTGATTAACATCGCGGAGTAAATGAGTCTACTCGATGAAAATTGTGAAAATTTTCTTTGGGCGTTTATTGTTTTAAAATACAAGCACTGCACGATCGGTGATCATTGTCACACCTGGTATCGAGAGAGTCAATATTTGAAGTTCAATATTTGAAATATTCAAATTAAAATACAGAATTCTCACGCATATGCACGATTAAAACAGAAACACAGAAATAAAAAAGTGTATTAAAATTAGTGATGCAAATATTATAATAGTAATCAATATTAAAAATGAAGAATTTGTTTCATTGAACAAAAAGGTAGAGTCATTTAATAGTCAGCTTAGGTACAGCGATATATACAATTATTATAAAAAAATGAAATTGAAACGAGATGTAATTCGTGAAAAAGAACTTTGAATATTGAAATTCTTAGTTACCGCATTCGTCTCTTCGAATCGAGTAACTTTCCCGTTCGCACTTTCTTCCTCGACGAAAATTACGCAAACATGAAAACACACAAGATACATGAAACGCCCTGTATATCGAATGCCGCAAGTTCCAAGAGCTCTAACTTTAATAGACGTCGTCTAAGACGGACGATGATGAAGTTTGTACGAGGCTATTCGCCGATCCATATTCTAGGCCGGTCCCGAGGAATTTTAAAACTTGTCAACATTATTTTGTCAACAAACTGCCAACGAATATTCCTGTTGAAACCAACATCGTCCAACCTCTCTCTCTCTCTCTCTCTCTCTCTCTCTCTCTCTCTCTCCATTCTTCCTCCTTTTTTCGCGTATTTTCCTCGCCATCTTTTACCCCATTTTCAGCTTGCAACACCAACTTCGCTGACTTCTTCAGTCCAGATGTGAATACGAGGATGTATAGTGTGTAACGTGGAAGATCTAATCCCGAAAGTTACGTTGTAAACGTGCCGCGTGGCTACCATGTCTGTTGGACTAACAGATTTCGGTGGAGCGTATGTACCGGCATACGTGAGTACGTCATAATCTAAGAACATTCTAATAACTTGCCGGAACTGCCGATTAATCCATGGCGGAACGTTGCCGAGATCGACACGATTGTGTAAAACATGGACGTGACAGGAATCGCTTGATTTTGTGCAAATAGATTGGTTCCAAGGCTTTCGTATCTACTTCCGTTTAATCGTGCTTTTTCGTGCTACTTTGTTTCGCCCGCAGATGCAGGGGTTTTTAGGAATTTTTCATTTTTAGGAAATATTTTATAATTAAACGCGAGAGAAGCAGTTTTCCTTTCTGTAATACGATTTGTACGAGATAAGCTGTTGAATATGTGTCCTTTGTTTCGAGAACCCCCTGTACTCCACCTGTTTTCTATTCGTTGGTGTAAGAAGGGTTGCTCGGTCACGGGGATATTTTCAATTGTTAATAACTGAAAAGCGAAGTCTGAAACGAAATTTTTTTATTCTTCATTTTCGTCTTACTTTGACTTGCAGAATCAGTCCTTAAATTTTCTACCACCTGTTGCTGAATACTCCGTATATTGTAATAAATTTACGTATGTAAAATTAGTTACTTTCGTCGGTAATGTAAGAAACTAATTTTTTTTTTTCAAGGAACTCCAAATTTAGCTGTGAAAACGAATAAGAATCGTTCTAGAGAGGAGAAAAATATTCAAGAAGAGTAAGAGAGTATCGGTAAAAATATCTTATTGGCATGCACGTGTCCTGTATCGACATCCACAAACTGTCATATATCAATATTGTGATAACATAATATACTCTGTTCACCTGTGTTTCAAATTGCGACTCCCTCACAAATTTTCCGCCGATCTCGTACTATAAATTCACCGAATAATGGCTTAATGATGTCACATCGTATTGCATCTGGTATCAATCGGCCCGTGGCTCCATGGGTCGCGTTAGGATTGCTGGAATGTCCCCGTGTTCAAGCTTCCGGAATTATTGGTCATACATGGTGATCGGATTTCGTATAACGGTTGTATCTCAAAATCAACAAGTTTATTGAAACATCAAATTACCAACTTTCGGGACTTCAGTTACACTCTCAAATCATCGTATAATATAATGAATTTATTTATGAAACGAACCGAGCGAAATCGACAAACGAAATTTGACTGCGTGCTCACTGATCCGGCTTGTAAATTTCTGAAATAGACCTATCGTTTCTCTTCCAAGCGAAAAACATACTAACTCGAATTTCCCCTTTTCTTCGCTTTCCCCTTTTAGGAAATTATCGAAATGCTGACCTAATTTAGCGTGATTCGATTAAGTTCAATTAAACGCAATCGAATATTATTCGACCTGATTCAATTTATACTCGACCTGACTTAACTCGACTTAACTGCATTTGACACGATTCGTCTTAATTTAACCCTTAATTTAACTTCTTTCGGTTTCGAATTAATTTGACTCACTAATTAACTTGGGTCAATTCGTTTTAACCATATTTGAATTAACACTTAATTGAGCATAATTAAATTAAAAATATTTCCATTCAGCATTTTAACAACTCGACTAATTTTTCGCGTAGAAGCATAATTCTTTAAATATGCTGCACAAATGAATTTTTCTGATTATCACCGTGGCACTGAATTCGTAAGTTTTCTTCAAAATCAACGGAAATTTAACTTGGATATTTGATCTAATTTCTATTCCACGTAGATCGAATTATAATTACATAGAAGAATAATTTTATTGCACGGATTCGTGCGTACCCCTTTGCAGTAATGCGTGAAGTTTTAAGTGTCCTGAGGGGATGTTTTAGCAGAAGGAGAAAAGCATACCTACCCTCGTGGTTGCCAGAGAAGATCCGTTTAGTTGCGAATTAATACATGCACAAAGGAATATGCACACCCTATGTTCTACGCCCTAGAATCAAATTTATTTGAGGAGTGCTGAAATCAAATAAGGAAATTAGAATAACGTCGTTTTCGATTTACACCGGGTTAAAGACATAACGCAGGATACGTATTAAATAATAACATGAAATAGTACCCGCCTTGCGAGTAAATAACTGAACTTAAATTTTATTTGATTTTATTTTTACATAATCAAACATTTGCTTCTCTAATACGCAATAGGTGATCAGATGATCAAATAAAACGTTGTTTCTTTTCCCTGTTTCATTGACAAAGAAACAGTTGGGGCAATTAAAGGGCGTAGCATTTTGTAAGTAGAACACGGGATGTTGCACAAGTGGGTTTGCTTAGCTGCGACTTAACATAAG
>NW_017100242.1:3737729-3738041 GCF_001263275.1 Habropoda laboriosa
CGGCGAAGGTGGTTAGGGAACTTAAAGTCAATCTTGGGTTATGCAAACGCTTATGCTTGGTAAAACGCTTGCTGCGGGCGAGTCTCTGCTAACTTCAAACACCGTACAATGGAGATTAATGTCCACTGTTTCGCGTTTTTCAAACTTACCAAGCCCGTTCTCTGTTTGGCCTGTCCAACTTTGCAATGTATCGACCGATTTAGGATCTATCGTTCGACGAGTTTGTTTTCTTACTGGAATTCAAGTTTCCGAACACACGTTGAAATAACTATAACTTTTTTATATTATTATATAATATTTATATATATATAT
>NW_017100242.1:3738078-3771593 GCF_001263275.1 Habropoda laboriosa
CGACGAGTCACCCTACCCGCTCTCCATTTCTCCCAAGATAAAAAAAACCGCGTTCTTCTATTATTTAAAGTTAGAATAATCATAGTAAATTTACTACAGTCATTTGACATGAAATAGTCACTTCTAAGTCACACGGCGTTACAATAGAAAGAAAATAGTTTTAAAAAAGTGCACTTATCACGAACGTTAAGGAGGGCCAATTCGTTAAACTGTTAAGTTATCCTCGACGTAAGTAAAATTATTCCTACACGGTGAATTACAGGCAAGGAGGCTGTTAGTGTCGCGTTTTTAGGCTTACACCGGCTGGAAAACGACACTAACGTTCTCTGAAAAATATCGCCCAGCCAGATTACCCTCAACGACAATTGAGTTATCGTAAGCCCATATGCCGTGCAAAGAGGGACTTGGGATCTATGGGCCGGTTCCCTGAACAATGGACCTTTGTACAACCGTTCTGCAAGTGCACGAGGCATGCAGGCGTTGCGCAATCGAAAAAAAAAAAACACTCCTTTTCCTAATTTAATCGCGAACAACAACAATGTGGTAAAGTTTGAAGAGAACAAAAATTTTTCAAAAATTCTTCACCATTGATCCATTTGCATCGTTACCGTATATATGTATGCGCGCAATTTTCCTGATCACTATCACGGAAGCATACACACGCGCAGAATTTCGCGTTAAGGTCCCACTTTTCATTTTTTTCAAATTATGCAAATGGGTTTAATTGGGTTGTTAAGGCGTATCCTGTAGCCGGATTTATGGCAGCGAGTCAAGTGGTCACCGTCGCAGGCAAATATCGTTTCCTCAAAACACCACAAGTGTTTATTGCGTTGCCTGCGACACTTAGTCCCTAGGACCAGACCCTGCCGTAAATCCTGGAGTCTTCGAACGGAAAATAGAAAAAGTGGCCCATGACTTTTGCCAACGTCGATGGGCCACTTGACTTTAACGAAGCCTAGAAAAGCGGAGATTCCACAGGATTCTCTGGTCGTTGTTTACCCCACCCTAAGATAACGCGCTAAGGGCGAAATGGAGGGAGGTTGCGATGCACCGGAGTAAACTGATTGGTGATTTAGAAAAGGAAAAATCACCAATCAGGGTGTTTTTAGGAAAATAGGAGTCTTCTTCGAGGGAAACCGCAGAGACTCCGGCAGAAACATTAACCAACTCGCGGGAGAAACACTTGGCCACTCGCAAGTGAAACACCTCTCACTTCGCAATAGAATTTATATCTAGAATTAGTTGTATAAAATGGAACATAAAATAAAAACTTAGTGTTTCAATCAAGAAACTGGTCTTTCGAAGCCTCGGAACATTAGTCGGCGCATACGTGCAAAAACCGGCAAAGCTTGAACGATCGAAAGATGAACCGCAAGCCCCTAACAGGGTATTGTCAAATATTCTTAGGAGAAGTGTAAAGAGCAAGTTATTACGCACCGGAATGATCCAGGATCGTAAGGCACTCCTCTCGAAACAGTCGAATAATTTCTACAATATGCCAGGCTTGCCTTTTCAGGACGGTCAATTCAATTTCAAACGAGCTGGCCAGAAAGCACGATAATTGGTTTGAAAAGAGCCGCTGAAGCGTACTTGAATCGACTTTATAACGTTTCCCCGTCCCTCTATTAACTTTGGACGTTACCTGTCCTGTACGCGATAAACTCGCCCGTAATGAGAGACTTTTATGCCCGGCGACGTCCTAACGAAGTTAAACTCGTAAACGCAGACGAACGCCTATCTGCTACAGATTGCGAGGATTCGTTCAGCCATCGAATTATAGGGCTGTTACCTCGTACCGTCTCTCTCCCTCTTTTTTCCTTTCCTCTTTCTCTGTTTCCCTTATGCTGATACTCGATTTCGCGACGACCGAACTTCTATTTGGCCAGCTTGTCAGAGAGATTCGCAGTGGAACGCTGTGGAAGAATTTGTGAGAAAGTTTTTTCGATGGAACACGGTGGAACGTTGTCTGTACGGTGTGTGAAATGTGTAATAAAATGGGCGCCGGACGAGTTGTAGCGAACACTTGTCGACACTTTTCCATTTCTAGAAGAATGATCCAACTGTTGCAGGCAGATACTATAAATGTACTATTGTCGTATTCTAGAATTCTTTTGGTTTATTCTGATCCAGTTTTGGATTGAAACGTGTGTTCTTCCTTATAAATTTTTGTTATAATATTTTTATACCTCAGGCATGGTTAGTTGATCGATAGTTGTCTTTCCTTCACTTTCTATGAATTTTCATAGATCTTCACGTTAAAATTTCACTACTCGTCTATTTCTTATTTCCTTTCCTGTGATATTTTATATTTTTGTAACAAAACGTTGACTGCAAGACTTTATTTTTTTATTAATCTTATCTAAAGAATAAACCATCGAAGTTTGTCGAGAAAAATCTGAGACACACTGTATGTATTTCCCTGCTGTACATCCTAACCCTTTCTTCCAATCATATTTCACGCTAAAAGTACAAAATCTGAAGCATCGAATTTTCGATAAAATTCCACAAAGGACAATACCATTTCTAATACCCGTTTCACTAAGAAAATTTCACCGTGGTACATAAAGTATCACACGCAAAGAAGATCTAAAAGCAACAGGCAACAGGTATTAGAGCAGAGAGAGACGTTCATTCCTCGCATTTTTCGCGAGTCCGCTCCGCGTTAAGCCAATCATTTTCTCGATTCGAGAATTCGTTTCTTCGATTCGACGATGAACACCGTCGTCGACCGCATTCAGGATCGATATCCACGTACACACAGATACCACACACACGGGCAGAGCCGTGGCGATCGCGTTACCATGGAAGAACGAGGCAGTAAATAACGTCAATAGGGCCTTGCCATGTGACAAAATCGATTCGAGTGATATTGTATATTTTTTTTTGTGTTCCCTTTTTATTTGCTTTCTGTATGTTTTAGTCCGTTTCCCATTTCTCGGATCATTAATTTCGGTGTGACCTCAAAATTCCCTGTTCGAGTTCCCGGATAGTACACAGGTGCCGCGAGGAAACGCGCATCGCGTTTATAGAAAAAAATAAAACGAGGAAGAAAGCGAACGGCAGAGAAGGTCGGTAGGGAGAAAAGGAAAACAAAAAGGCAGCGAGAGAGGCGGGCTGCCTCCTGGTCGTGACAAGGTAAGGCTCAACGAGAAACGTGATTCCAATTGGAATTCTTGGTTAACCTCTGAGCGATCATTCTTCTTCGTCTTTGTCCCGGTGAAAAAAACAGCAAGTCATTCGTAATCGAAAAAGAATCCGCCCTCGCCGTGGGCCTCAATCGCGCGGAAATATTGGTGTTTAAGGGGGTCTTTTGTTCGGGAACTTGGAAAAACTGGAATTTTATTCTTCTCGCGAATTTTTTCAAGACCGACGCGTTATAAATATCTTTTTGGAATGTTAGAATGAAATTTGAAAATTTAGCGGAGTTACGGACTTTGTAAGATAACCTAACTTTTGCTTCAGGACTTTGAAAAATTCGAATTTTCCTTTTCTCGCGAATTTTTTGAAGACTGATGCGTTGAAAATGTCTTTTTGGAGCGGAGTAATGGGCTTTTTAAGATAACCTAACTTTTGCTTTAGGACTTTGAAAAATTCGAATTTTCCTTTTCTCGCGAATTTTTTGAAGGCTGACGCGTTGAAAATGTCTTTTTGGAGTGTTAGAATGAAATTTGAAAATTTAGTGGAGTATTAGAATGAAATTTGAAAATTTAGTGGAGTATTAGAATGAAATTTGAAAATTTAGCGGAGTTACGGACTTTGTAAGATAACCTAACTTTTGCTTTGGGACTTCAAAAAATTCGAATTTTCTTTACTTTAAATCTAAATTTCAAAATTTTCAAGAATTTTAAATCCAAAAATTCATTGCTTATTTTTCCGGGTCAGTAGAATTTCGAAAATGAGAAGCACCATATTTCCTTCGTCACAATCTTTCGATTGCACTTCTAACTTCGACTATAATAGAGAAAAACACACGTTTCCTTGAAATGCGTGCAAATAAGTGTAGAAAATTTGAAATACTCATCTCCAACATTATTCGAATAAAAAGATACTAAATAATTGCCCTTTTTCGATGCTCCAGACCAAAAGATCCCCTTAAATCTTTTATTTCCCACGCTGGTGGAAACGTTTCCCTTTTCCACCCGGCGCTCTTTCACATTTTCAATATTCCGAAAGTGTACTTCGAAACGAAACAGAGAATTCAATACTCGTTCGTTTCGGTTTAACATAATTTCATCGATTAGTGGCCAGAATAGTCACGATTATGCGTGTTCATGAATGTTAATGTCAATGCCTCGCTTGGAATAAAAATACGAATTGTCCATCGAACAGCGAATTGTTACCTCCTCTGGTCGTATCATTGACTTCATGCATATTTCTGAATAATTCTTTAATTATAAAAATCTATCGATTCGAGGTATTCTCTGATCTCTGTCGCGTATACCTAATTGATTCTGAATGTTGCTAATTATTACATCGTAACGTCAAAGTTTCATTTAGTTCAATGAAATATTTGTTATTACAACTTGAGCCTAAAACGGAAAAACACGATTTTATGGAATTCTCTGAAAGAGGGAAGATTTAGAATGAACTGCAATATGGAATACTGTAAGACACGAACATTCAGCTTCGTATCATCTTGCGAAGGATAAAATATGTTTCAGTAATAATCATTATAGTTAACTTTATATTGCATTCCCCTTCCCGATAACTTCCTCTCGAGTTCTTCAACTTTTCTTCTTCTACAGCATCATTTAATTATTTCCGTTCGATGCAGTTCAATTTTAAGAAAATGAAGTTTTCCATGAAACGATGAAAATTTAATGTCAAATAATTGGATAATGTATCATATACTTGTATTAACTCCAAATACCTTTTACAGTGCTTTGTTTCTTATACTGATTTTGTCTAAAGAATTTACTAAAAATATCCAAATTTTCATCGCAACACATTAGTGCCCAGGATACGAAATGTGGAGCATTAAAAATATTATTTCTTGAATATTAAATATTATTTAATAAATATAAATACTTTTTATAGTTATACCATATGCAAATAAAAATGCTATTTTTAATCTGACGTTTACTAGTAAATAATAATCCGCATCTCTGTGAAAAAAGCTGGACGATTTACGTTTTAACGCGCGGGTTCTGCAGGTTAATAATATCGATCGCGGGGCGCAGAAACACGGGCAAGAATGTCGACGTTTTACGCGTCAGTTATCAAGAATAATGGCCGAATGTTTCGTCACTGTCGCGCTGACTGTGCCAGTTAGTTCTTGACATTTCAACTGTTTTAGCTGGCTAATTAGCGTGCTTAAGTCGAGTTTCACGGTGACAGACGACAATGCGCGCGCGTCGAGCCTTTACCGTTATCGCGGCTGGAACTGATTCCGTAAATCGTTTAACGTCAGGCACCAACAAATTTCGTGCCTCGAGTCTCTCGAGCGAAAACAAAGTCTACATCGTCCTCCAGAACTAATTAATTGACGAACCAGTTCTTTATCCATAACAGCTTCTTTTTCTCCGTTCCAAAAAGAAATTGCGCGATTTTTGTTGAAATTTTCAATAGTTCTGTGATTCATCGTAAGTATCAAGGTAACAAAAATTGTTACACGTAAGACCTTTGGGCCTTTTTTCACTCAAAAACTTTCAGCGTATAGTCGAACGAAGGAACACGTTATTTAGAATTAAATGTTTTAAAATTTTCAGCGAAATTAATTCTATGCACTTTGTGAATGCATCTATTGTTATTATTATTATCAAGTATTGATCAAATTTGCCGATATTCTTCTTTGGTAGCTTCGAATAGGCCAACGCGATCGCAGTATTTTCTGACGAATGGCCTGCGTTCTCTTTTTAATATTTTTTTTAAAAATTGAATGCTAAAACCTTTGTTTTGGTTGTGTATGACGTTTAGAAACGACACAGGCGATGCAGTGGTTTATGCGTTTCCTGACAAACGATCGAATTTTCGGGAACCAGTATTTTTGTGCTACACAGTTATATACATTTTGTCACACCCGACATGGCAGTTTTTGTCATGATAGAGACGCGACAAACCGAGCTTACTTCCCTTTGAAGTCGTGATATAGAGTGTTAGGCAATTGTTGGATTAGATGTTAAAAAAGTGCCAAATTTGTATCCCTTCAGGCACAAGGCACCTAAAATTTTAACGAGGCACCGTTCTGTAAGTCCTTAGATATCATAGACGCACAATTATTTGCAGCAAATGTGATGGGAAAGTTGTGGAAAATGTTTTTCGAAGATGATCGAAAGATGATCGTAACTTTGAAATGAATGCACGAAATGAAGAAATTCAAACGCTATTTTATAGAGGAAAGGCAATACTTATATAGCGTGTAAAAATATATCGTTCAAATTGTTAATTAACAACAATAAAACGCGATAGATTAAGATAAGGTACTACCATGCAAATATTCCATGAAATATGTACGTTGTTGTATAGTAACTTACTTCTGAAACAAGATGAAATGCATTGTATAGTATATTTTGAACGAAACATTGCGAGCAGAAATTTAAAATATCAATTCACAAATAACGCACGGGTTTGAGTGCGGCTACATCAATCGTCGCTTAACCCTTTCGCGACGGCGGAACTAGCCATCGGTACGCCACTAACGAACGGGTCGTCGTGCCGTTAGTGCACACCATACACGTTAAGAGTGTCTCGCGTTTTTTCTCGTTGGAACAGCAGAGGACTTAAGGGTGTATCGGATAAAGGGAATGTTGTCGAGGCCTTGTTCTGTATTTGAAAATAAATCTTCACTTTGAGTTGTCGAGGCGCGAGCCAATGCGACGCGCTTAGTGGATGCCGGATATAACCGGCGCTAGTCGCGAAAGGGTTAATACTTTAATTTACGACCTCGGTGTATCGCTTCCACCAACTATACCGTCACTGCTGAAAACTGTGGGTAAATAACGCGTGGTCGAAGATTTTTAACACGTATGTATTTAATAAGGACGTTGAAGCAAATGGTTTATGAGTACTGCATGGAAAAATCGGCATCCTAGAATATTGGTAGGTTTATGACACGTCCGATAAATATGGTTTGGGGATGCCTGCGAACACCCCAGGTATAACAATGCACACTGTCACGTTTTGTAAGCAGTTCTAATTGTGCGCCCGTCTTGTCTACGTCCTGTCTGAACATCTTCTAAAATATAATTATTTACCTTACTCCACACGAGTTATTTATTTAACATAACCCCTCAACAAAGGACAATTGCACAAGGAAGATAACGATAGATTAGGGGGAATATTGATCAGCTGGAAAATCTCACTTATTCTCACTCTCTTATTATTTTCATCAACCACGCTGCTCTACTGTTTACTCTCCCATTCCAGCTAACTCACTGCCAATCTCAAGCCGTTTTCGAGCATCAGCCATAGATCATACCGACTCCCAGAATGTCCACATATATTCGAAACAAACACACGACATTCATAAGATATTAGTAAAACCAAATTCAGAAAAACAACGACATTTGCAGCACACTTTGGAACAGTTACAGAAAGAAAACATTTGGTTTTCCTTATCACTTAGCTGTAATACTACCTCATCCCATAGGTTCTTGTCGAATTTTCTAATTTAGATCAATATTCCCACCGAATCTTCAAATTGAATAAAAACGAAAACATAAACGCCTTCTAATTTCACAACTTTTTCCTATTTTTCTTTTTATTCGTACGACTATTATGTCGTCGCTACAGAATTTCCCTTGGATTTTCAATCTAGACTCAACGGCAACTGCAAATTAGCCAAAAATTAAGTGTAATTGACGGAAACAAATATTTCCCAATATCCAGCAAAACTCCTTACCTTAAAATCCTTTTCTCCGTGCCTTCATAAGAACGCAATCAACGAGATATTGTTTAGAACAATCTCCCACTTTTACCCTTGTAAGCACGACAGTGTAATCTTCTAATTATGACTTCTCGAAAAATAACGAAATCGCCCCTCGTGTAATCTGATCAACAAAGACCACCCCGCCGTTATCTTAACAAGATCCCTTAATCGAATTCTACTTCGGCCACTTTAAAAATACAAAAGAATTCGCGTAAGCGTGCAACGGTTAAAGGCTTCAATAAAAGTTTCCCCGTATCCCCGATTCCCGGAGAGAAAAGCAATCACGAATGCTCGGGAGATTCGCGCGTCGTTTCCAAATTCCATGGCTGGCCGGTGTTTGGTAGAGCGAAATAGTTGCTATCGGGTAGTTAGCGATCCCTTTGAATAATTCATCTAATATTGTTGCGCTATATTTGACAGAAACGGTTCGTTAATTCGGGCCACTTGACGTTTAACAAAGTTCCCTTCGGCGTTATCGCGCGTCGTTCAGACTTACATTCTCGGCCACCTTTGCTTCTCTGCTCCTCTCGCGAATGAGCGTGAAACCAGCGATCCAGAAATAAAGTTTTTGTTGTCTGTGTGGTATAGAGAATGGCCTGAGTAGGTTTTTATTTTTATTTTCAACGAGAAGTGGTTAATGCGATCGGTGGACTGCGGATTTTTGTGTATTTATGGGAAATTCGGGGAAATAAGCGAAAATGTAATTATAGTACTCGCTATAATATTTAGCGAATAAAATAATTGCCTGTGTGGCTTCTGTTTTTTTCATTTATATTCAGAAAAATGTAAATTTGCATAAAAATCTGCGGTCAGAGGGCACAGAGTGTCTATAAATATGGAGCACACTAATTCAATACTAATTTCAGAAATGAATCGAATGCTTCTATGCTGTTGAATTTTATGTCTGAATTTTCTGGAATATTTGTACTGTTATAATTCTTTCGCTAAACGATCCTGATGATACTGTTTTTGTTCAATTAATAGCAAATAACGATCGATACCATGTATACGATTTTTTGACCATGCTGTAAACACTGTTACAACTATTAATAAATTACTTGTGTAAGAATAGTAGATTCGTTACTTTATTCTGTAATAATCGAAGATTTATTATTTTATTTTGCGATAACACAAGTTCTTTCACTTTTCTTTAATTGAATATTTTAATGCAGGATTTTCATTCGGATAACAGGCGCTTTAGAAACGTTAATTTTCTCTCGAGCACGGAGCGTGTTAAATATTCCCGTAAAAAACAGTATAGCAGTGCTAAGCCCTGTGATCACGCCGGTCAATTTATTGGCCCACCACGTCCAATCCATCAATTTGAAAACAGAGTATTTAGCTGTCTTCTTGCTATTGATGCACGAGCCGATAGTTTCGAATAAACCCTACAAATAAAACAGGGTAACAGAGAACTTGATTTTTCTTTGTTCCGACAATCTTTCACATTAAAATTCGAAAAACGAGTATTTACTTATTATGCTAAAATATCAACGCGAATGCATTATTATCGGTATTTTATTAGTATAAATTTCAAGTTTTGCTTTATTTAACATAAGTTCCAAGTGTAATTCATTTTTTCGAGCGGTTCTTTAACACTTTTAGTAAGTTCCGGCGGCAAATAGAATGGTTATTTTCGCTATTTATCAATCTTCAGCTTTTCACTTAGCAGATTTCATTTAGAAATATCCCGTATTTTAGGCGAGAACGCTGGATAGTTAGAAATTATAAATTGTTACGTTTGTCGAAGCGTAAATCGAAGCGTAGTCGATACGCGGCCTCAGCTGTGATTGACGAGTGCCGAAGAAAAATAGTGCTACTCCGGCGAGGGAAACTGCAACAGAACGTTTATATAATTGTTCAAAGATAAATTGCACAGAAGCTTACACCAGGCGTAAATTTATCCTCGTATGTGTTACGGAACCCGCCGTAACAGTTAAGATCGCCTTCGTTTCGGGTTGGTTAAAGGCGTAAAATTCCAGAAATGTGTTTGATGTTGTTTTATTAAATGTTTAGTTCGAACGGGTGTCGTTCTAGGTATATGGTTTTACACTATCTGTCGACCTTGTGCAGGTACGTCGGTTTTGCACTAGTTTTGGCACCTTGCTTCCGACCAATCAATGGTCAGGAAAAGGGCCTGGAGTCGAGCGTCGCTTCATGGATTTTTCCCGACTTTGCTCCCTTCCTACTCGTGCCGGTTGCTTGGCATTTTGGTTTATAATTATAAAGGTGTATGGTTATGATAATAATAATATCTAATAATAATGTTAATAATAATATTATAATAGTATCTAATAACAATGTGTGGGGGAAAGGCAGTGGGTTCGTTATTGGATTATGGGAGTTATTGGTTTTTAAATAATTAATAATTTTTATTGGACACAAGGAAGGTTCGCTTTTCTACTTGATGGTAAGAGCACTGTCTACGGACTGAGGCACTGTATATTGCCTACGACCCCGCTTGGGACCGAAGGGCCTTTTGTCACGTATCATAAACATTTAGATCTTTACTAAACAGAGGTGGTATACAAAAGTAATATATACTTCCTAGTAAGGCGTTAGATTAATTTTTGTTATATCTAACTGACTGATAAATCTAACATTCGTAACATATGATTGCTTGATTCACAAATGTTTATCCGATCTTCTCATTGGCCGTAATATTCGCGAAATAATCGTCAGCCACGATATTACGTCTGATTCTTTCCGCAGTCGATTGTGTCGTTTCACTTTGAAAACGTGCGACGCTGCAAAACGAACCGCTGTTTCTTTTCGTCGCGTTACAATTTGTTACAACAAATACGCGACACGGTTTGACGTTGAAACACGCGAAAGGTTGAAAATGATTTCTCTTTGTTTCTCATCTGCGACGATATATTCGTTAATTTTGTTTTTCAAAAAGCTGTTGTCAAATAAATTACAAATTAACGAGAAATGCAATATTCGAAGTGTAGCTTGACGTATGTATTTGATTTTCATTCAGTTTTCACTTTGATTCGCCAATTCTCGTTGAAAACATAAAATGGTTGTTTTCTTTGATTTAATAAAATTCAACCAGTTTATTTAGATCCTTCTGTTTTCGAACTTAAACATACGCTGCAATAATGAATTACTAAAATAACTTAATCGTTCAGAGTCGTTCGCTAGGTTAGTTTGTTCAACATCCGTTGAACAATCACTGACAATGAATACAATTTGGACTTGGAAAATATTTATGGTAATTGACGAAACAGTTTTCTCGTTTCTGAACAAGTTTCTGGATATAACACAATTTCTTCAACAATCCGCTGTTATGTCGGCCGTGTCAACAACAGGCTACGACGTTGTAAAACAATTCACCGGATATAGCACGATTTCTCGCTATGCTTTCTTTGTCATTGCGATTAGAAACAAGCAAACGATGGTGCAGATCCAATCGTGATTCGAACGTGCTCTGGGCACGTTTGCGGGGACACGCACCTTGGACGCGAACGAAATTCCCACCCCCGGAGCAGAAACAAGTTTTACTTCGTGGCACTTCAAGTCGATAGGGGTTGCAGGCCGTTCCACATCGTGATAAGCGGTAAACGTGAGAGAGAGAGAGAGAGAGAGAGAGAGAATGAAGAAAAGAGTGGTGAGAAAGAGAAGGGTAGAGGGATGGAAAGGTGGGTCGAACAAGAGAGAAAGAGTTTCCGTTCTTCGACAAACGTTCTCGAAACTCGTTTGAACACCACGACCAAGCCTCTCTACTTTCCCCTGTCCTTAATTTTTTCCCGGCGAGGCAGCTCGCAGGAAACTTCCCTCGATTCCTTCAAGGTGTAATGTAATATTTTCGCGGACCGATCGCGCCCAACCGGAGGAAATACAGGGTGAGTTACGTGAACTGTTACAAGTGAATATCTCCTAACTGAAGTGAGATATCGGAAAACTGTTTCTCGGGACTTCTATGGTAACAGGGAGCATACTTTTTTTTTAAAAGAAGGACTTGTGTAAATTGGCTCGTTTTCAGAAAAAGTTTAATAAGCTGTATAGTAAAGAGAAATACTTGCGAAGATATATTTTCACGTATTTCACATTCGTTAATAGTTTTCCAGCCCCAAGTTTGAAAGGCGATTTCAACCCTTAAGTTTCACAAAAAATTTATCGTAAATAAAATTGAAATTTTAGATAATTCTTACATATTAACAATGATTTTCTAAGTAAACTCAACACCAAGTAGAAATAGTTATACAGCGCCATTTAAGAAGGTGAAGGAAACGCGCAAACATATCTTCGTAATAAAAGCTGTATGAAATTGATCAAGATTGACACAGGCTTGATTCGAATTGATAGAGATGGACTACAGTCAATTTGGATTAACTGATGTGGATTGAATTTGACTTGACCCGGCTAACTAAGGCTAGCAGGGACTTGATTTAGGTTGACTGAGCTACACCTGAATTAACTCGAGCAAAGTGGCAGTGACCTTTGTCTGTCAGATTTCTATTTCATACGGACACACCTCTTGTTTGCTCCCTAATATCATACCTCTGTGTACACACAATTATTTTCAACTTTTTCAATACATTCTTAATATCCATACTTCTATACCTGCACTTACACACACCTAATATTCATTAAACACTCAAACCTTGCATCCCTTATGACTTCTTAGACTCAGATAATACCGTACACCTAGAGAATCGGTAGAAAACCTGCTAATACAATCAACAGGTACATACTTCCTCCTTAACCCTTAATCTCATCCTCAAAGATTCTCCTATCGATCAACTGTGCGCAGCACGTTCCACCAACGACCGTATTTTTCTATTACTCCCAGACTTTATCGCAATCTCGATCCAACGCGAACACCAGCGCTTCCGCTCGATCTGCACAGAGTCTAATACCCGCGGCGGTAATCAGAGAGAGGAGAAGCGCGGCAGACGGAAGGTGTGAAGGCGCGAAAACACATTGTCGGGAGGGACTAATTAAATTTCTGCATTATTACAAGCCGTCTCGGCCCCGGTCTCCGTCATTCGGCCGAGTTTTAATCTGGCGAAGTAATATCTTAGGCTACATTAGGTCTTACCCTCCCAATGCTAGCGCCGCTAGAGGTGGCTGGCTGGATCGCGAACAGGGCTGATAGAAGGATGGCAGGGGGAGGGTGAGCATAAGCCGTCTGCCTGCCGGCTAATCAATGATTCAACTCGCCAATTACGGAGGCACCTCGAAAAATATCCTCCTTCCAGACCACCCCTCCCTCCCGGTCCCTCTTCTTGCACTGCTGGCATATCTGAAATATTCACGAGCCGTACCTCGCTTCAATTCTATCCTTTTGCCTTCGCTGTTCCGTTCGTTCTTCGCCAGCTCACCCGTCTCTCCCTCTCTCTCCCTCGATGTTCACCCAAACCTGTCGTCCTGTCTCCCTTTAAATAACTCACCCTGGGATTTTCTCGCTCGTACGTACGAAAAACTCGATCTTCGAGGGAACGTTAAACAGGGGGCTACTACAGTGTGCTTCTTCTTCACAATTTTACTCTTCAGATTCTCTCTGTTGAAAACAACTTTGGTCAAAACTTTCTGTTATGTGTTGTTTTTTTGTCGGAATGCGAGGCTTGTTTTCTAGAATTCTGAATGTTTTCCGTTGCCTCTGGAGCTTTAATTGCGCCGTTCCTAATGCGAAGATCCAGGGAGGATGGAACGATTGTTTACCTCCGGGTTCGAGATTTATTCGCAATGTATCCAACTCGCGGGTAAACGAATTCAGATCGATCTAAGAGTCTCGTACTCTTATCTTCTTAACCATTTCGCGTTTCGTTTCTTTCGTCGATGTGGTTCGAAGTAAATTTTCTCGGTATTCTGACACTCGAGTTTAATTCGTCGAAAGAAAGCGAACGACGATAAGTTGTGAAGAGAAACGGTTTGAAAAATTAGAACAGAGGTAAATGTCAAGTGGACGGTAAAAGAGTGACCAAAAGGTGAGGATGTACGAAAGAAGCGAAAAATATTATAGGACGCGTATGAAAAATAAACGACCGGACACCGAATGTATATCTACTCGTCACCGAGGCTCTATCAAAAATTCATCGGTTCGCTGGCCTCTTCTTGCAATCTTCGTTCACGAAATTCACGCGAAAAATTCGTGGATCTGTGTACCGCTTTTTCTTTCATCCCTTCGTTCCCCTCTATTTCTC
Source organism: Habropoda laboriosa (assembly GCF_001263275.1). NCBI lineage: Eukaryota > Metazoa > Arthropoda > Insecta > Hymenoptera > Apidae > Habropoda > Habropoda laboriosa. The sequence continues at coordinate 3,752,098 of NW_017100242.1, forward strand.
GTCTCTCCAGGCGTTTCGCGAACAGTATCACGGCTACACCGAAGCCTTCGTACGTTTCCCCCGCGGTATGATTTTATTAAATTTGCCCTTATCATTTCGCCAAGTAGAAACTTCTAGGTCGAAATGGCGGGTCCTTTTGAAGGGGAAAACGCGACGCATAGCGAGAGATTGTCCTCCGTCTCCCCCGTGGATTACGAACGGTAATATCTTTAGCTCTTTCAGCGTCGCGTTTCACCTTGATAACGCTGTAACGGAATTTCTGCCGTTCGTAAAAATTGCTATATCATGTTAGAACGCTTTAGTTATTTGTAAATCGCTTTAGGTTCAACGAAGAAAATATTTCTCGTCGGTAACTTTATTTTAAGGAGCCTCTGAGTGCGTGGACTTAGGAGGGGTAAAAAACATTGATTTTGTAAACATGTTTGCGTTCGAAAGTACGGTAGAATTTTTCCGTAGACTTTCAGATATTAAAATTTCTATCTGAAACTTCGGCAGTCGCGTTTTATCGGCACATCTCCGATCATTTTTGTTTGTAGTTTTTAAATCTCTTACGTGGCCGGTGACGTAACGATAAACACAGTTTGAAAATGTTTCTAAATGTGTGAAAATGAGTAAAAATGTTGTTACGATGTAACACGAAACGAATTTAAAACACACGTTTGTTATTCACGTCTGCTTAACTTTCTGTTTCAGATTCGTCGATAATATTGTTCCTCGTGTGTTTGCTTGTCCATCATTCAGTTACCTTCTCGTGTATCTAAAAATTATCGTGAACCAAAGTACAGTGATCGTGTGCACCTTTCCTTTATTTATCGCGTTCGGTGATTGTTCGTTGACCGAGGTCAGTGTTGTGAAACGAAGGACTTCCTTCAAACTACCAGGGCTCTGATTCGAAGCGGGATATTTAAACAGGTAAGTGCAATTCCTTGAATTTTGCATAGTACAAATTTTCCACCAAAAGTGTGTTAATTAAAATACGAAATAAATTGTATAATAATAATTTTTTATAAATTGTTGTTCTAACTTTTGCGTAGTATAACGTTTCAACCAAACGTGGTTAATGAAAATGTGAAATCGTTGAAATTGATTGCAGTATTCATTTTCTCGAAAGCTTCGAACGAAGGACAATTCATTTTTTAACATATTTCTGCAAGCATTTAAACACTACGACCTCGTCTCCGCGTAACTATTCAGCTCGCATAGTCGAGTTTCTGTTCGGAACGATCTGTTTTTACGATTTACTCGAATGGCAGTGGCATGAAAGAGTAGTGGTATACCAAACGAGGCAATTTATAGTTCAAAGCGTACCTTATCTTTCCTCTAAAAATATTGCTCTCGCCTCGCGTGATTTAGTGCCTAAACAGTACGACGTAACTGCAATTTTGATGTAAGTTATTATACAAACAATAGCGGCACATGAACCTCAATAACCTTCCAGTAATTTTACGCCAAGCATAACGGTTTCATTGTTCGAATGGAAGCAACTGAACGCGGAGAAATATACAACTGCTTGTTCTACTCGTTACTTCTTGCACTGGAGAACGGTTTGCGTTCTAGCGGCATTAAGAAAATTAGTACGCTCGCTGAACGTAGAACAAAGAACCGTGCTAGTAACTTCTGAGTAATTATTTAAATTAATTTATACAGATGCTACGTGTTTTAAAAAAATCTGATAATCTGATTAATTACATCCGTGATTCATTCATGAGCTAATCAATCGATGGGAATTAAAATTGACGCTGCTCCAGGTCGAATTAATCAAGCTAATCTTTATTGTACACGTCCTGGATTATTTTTCAATCGGTTTTCAGAAATTTGTGGTACAAATTATGTATTTTATGTCAGTTACTTTCGAGAGAAATTCTTGTAATTTCTTTTATTAATTGAATTTTTGTTATCGTCGTTTGGGTAATGTAGATCACATCATTCTTTTAACGAACAAAATTAATTTGTAGTACAAGTAATATTACTTAGTCATAGATAGTTTCTTTAGAGCGCTGTTCCAGTATATGAAAAAAACAACTTCTATAAAATTTCAGTTTAATCAAACAGTACGAAAACGTGGTGCAAAAACTTTTCAGTTTGATACACAAATGTAAACTTTGCTTTTAAGCTACTGATACGTGTGTACGTTTAGAACTAGCACCGAACAATTTTTCCTGAAACTCTTCAAAGCCAGGGAACAGGTAAACATTTTGCAGTTTTTTCCAATCGATGGTATATCTTTCAAAAATTCTCGATAAAGCATTTTCGGACACAGTTTCGTGTGAATTTCTTTTGTCTGTTTGGCTCCTTCATTAGATCAAATCCTTTTCATTCCAACCTTTCAGGACATTCTGTAGGTAAGTCCGTTGAATATGCTAATTACTTTTGTTGGACATGTACATAATGTGGGATCAATTCGTCAGGAAAGAAAGTATACACTGTCGCATAGCCAGCTCGAGCCACGGCGCGCTACTTTCCGCTGTCTTTCTGTCCCGGGGCCCGCGTGCCCCTTCTACGCTTCGCTTTTCTCTCACATGCATACACTCAACGCACACACGCAACACTCACACACGCAACACTCGCACACGCAACACTCGCACACGCAACACTCACACGCGCAACACTCACACACGCAACACTCGCACACGCAACACTCGCACACGCAACGCTCACACACGCAACACGCACACGCGCAACACTCAAACACGCAACACTCAAACACGCAACACTTACACACGCAACACTTACACACGCAACACTTACACACGCAACACTCGCACACGCAACACTCGCACACGCAACTACATGCATACACTCAACGCACACACGCAACGCACACACACGCAACGCACACACACGCAACACGCACACGCACAACACTCACACGCTCAACACGCACACGCGCAACACTCACACACGCAACATTCACACACGCAACACTGACACACGCAACACTGACACACGCAACACTTACACACGCAACACTTACACACGCAACACTCACACACGCACACAGTCGCTGACGCCGCGCCGGTACGCGCACGCACGCGTGTCGGACCCGATCGCCGGAGGATCAGTCACCACAATAACTTAACCAACTATACACTGATACTTTTCGTTAAACGCGTATACGTGTTCGCTGTCTTGAAAGGGTTAAGGAGATCGCATTCCAAAGTGATACATACTTGTCGGTTTAATATTGAAACTGCTGCTACTTCTTCTATTTTTACTCCTTATTTTCTTTTCAATTTCATTTTTTATTATATCTACATACATCGAATTTTTATTGCATGTGCGTTCTGAGCTTTTAATGATTTAGCATTCGTTTCGCTGATCCTTGAATAGCACGCTATTGAAAAGAAGTTACGTTTATAGCATTTGTAGTTCATATTTGGAAATTTGAATGGAGGGTAAAAGAGAAGAATTCGGGGTCTCGACGTTATTTTTGGAATGAAAAGTCGATATTTCACAGAGAAAAATTCAGATCTGTCCAGCTGAAAGTGTAACATTTTGCCATATTCCCATTATTTTCTTAAAAGCTTCTGACTTTGAGTTAACTATTACTTGACATAGATCGATGAAAGCTTTTTCTCCTTGGAAGTTTGTTTACACCCTAGTCAGGAAAAAGCTTTTCCCTCATCTCTTATTTGTTACGGTAATTCGATATCCTTTGCTTATCTTTGCCTCAGCTCTTAACAGCCGATCGATCAATATCAGTATATGATTGTGTTTCATACAAGAAACATCCTCTTCTCGTGTAAAATTAATATCACCTAGTAAATTTATAAGATATTTCCTCTCGTGTAATTGTTATTTCAATTGTGTCTAGTTTTAATTGAGGCCATTCATGGAAAAAGGGCACACAATCCTATATACCACTTTTCTTGATTGAATTTCATTGCATTACTTTTCATTAAGCAATACGATAATGAAAACTTTGAAATCGATTTTCTTCGAATGGCATTTTAGCCGTGCACGCTCCTTTTCCATCAAACGCCTCAATTTTATTTAATCGCCATTATAGTTAGTTTGCAAAATCTTTACAAAAACTGTCTGGAGATTCTGAGCATTCAGCTCACCTTGCTAGCTAAAGGGCTAACAATGTGGAGGTGCAGGTCACCAGAGAGACTAGGCCCAAGGGTGAACGGACCCTGAGTCCAAAGCGTTACGGGATTTATGACACGTCTGTTGCGGTATCTTCGCCACCAGAGGGACGGACTAAGGACCAATTCTCGCTAGTCCTCGCTAAAGGCTCACGTTTGTATATATACAACTTCCAACTTGAGTCTAATAGTCCTCCCACGTTTCCAAGGTGCTCTCGGGACTCTCTTCCCGATGGACCACGGTTTTTCACTCATCATTTTTCACCCCTCTGTCTCCTACTCAGACGTCCTTCCACTTTGCAGGATTTTCAAAATTTTCCTGTGCGAATTTGTGCCCATGCATGGTTTTCACACCAAATATTTAGTATCGAAAGATCGAACGTTCCTTAAATTTCTTCAGAGCCAGAAGGAGAACTTACTTTAGATGGCTGTACACAATTTTCAAGTTGAATTGGTAACAAAAAGGAAAACAAAAGTCTGCATAACCTTTTCTCCTCTGTCTATTCCCTATCTCTCTTTCCTCCTGACATAATCGCCATGTCTGTTGAGTACAGAAAACGGGGATCTAGCAGTTAACACAAGCAAAAACGCAGACTGTCTACATCCGCCAAATAATTTCTACAGATCCTGACTTCCAGCCTCAACAGTATGTTGAAAGCAAAGAAAGAAAAAGCTTAATAGTAGAAAAGAATAATTCTAGACAAAGCTATATACGTACGTTCATGCTCGTTCCACAAATTCCACGCAATCTTTCACCATTTCGCAAGCTTAGCCGCCAAGGGTCCAGATCTAATTATCCCACGAGCTCTCGGAAAAGTAATCTCATTCATACATGATAAGACGCATGCGCATCCTCGCGTCTACGTGTTACCACGTATCGCACTGTCATCGCCGCTTGCCGCTTCCGATATTAAGCCACTCGGGGTGTTATTTATAAACCATGCCGTGGCCCTTTCTATCCCCTTCTACGGCGGTTTCCGTGGTGGAAAACAAGTGACCGTGGTCGTATTAGATATCCGAGCGGAAAGAGGCAGCGTAATACCGGTCCGTGAACGTAACGCGACCGTTTCGTCGTCGTGGAGGAGTGGTTGGAGGAGGATTGCAACGAAAATTAGCATTTTTTCCATGCGACCGAGCTGCGTAGCCAGGCTCGCGGATATAAAGAGGAGGCAGAGGGAGGATGGCGCAGATGAAAAGGAAAGAGGAAACAAAGAGGCTGTATTCGCCGCAGAAAGATTAACATGTAACAAGCTACCACCGGCAAGCTGACGTGAACGTTTTAGACCGAAACACACGTCGCTTCGTCTTTCTTTTTCTTCTCTCTCTCTCTCTTCTTTCTCTGCCGCTCTTTTTAGGTCGAGCTTTTCCCGCGGGCGCCGCTTTTAAACGCGCGATACGCGATTTTGGCTAGCCCACGGCTCTCGTTCCTCCCGTACGCGATCTAGAAGGTACATTTTTATCGATTCGGTACTGTCTGAGGGTGAAACCTGTTCCCGAAAAGTGTCACGGATGGCGAATGGTGAGGGCGAGAGAGGATTTCAGGGGTACCACGGGGAAGATGTAAATTAGACAGTTTATTATCCGGTGATTGTGGAAATAAGAGGTTGAAGGGGTATTCTTTCAGAAGCCAAAGAATAACGAAAGTTAAGGAGTCCCTTTGTAATTACGGTTTCTTCGATAAAGTGCCGAGAAACGATGAAAATAAGAGAAAGCGGTGTTCGTATTAACGGGGATAATGCTCGTTTCCAAGTTCTACGATATTTGAGTTAATTAGAAATTCTGCAGTTCTAAGTGTTTAAGTTGTCCGTTGTTGAAATAAAATGCTGCCGGTTGTATAATAGCAAAACATTCTTGTACTTCTTTTAATTGTATTTCAATTAATTTAATATTGACCGCGCTTGCAATAATTTACAAATTTTCTCTCATTTTTCAATCATATTTATATTTCGAAATTAATACTTGTCAAGATCATTAAGTTCTACTTCTTTCACGAGTGTGAAAGACCAACACCGTCGATATCTTTTTTGGTTAATAAAGAAAATGACAATTTATTATCAGCAAAACACAAGGATAATGTGAATTACATCGAAACGTCCTCGCAATATAGATCCTCGAAGTTCGTCGACGCGGAACAGCCGGTGATAAATTCGCTTGATTTTTCGAACATCGTAAATACCGGCCGATTTTCATCAGGGCTGCACAGTGTACCACTACGCGTTTATACATAACGGAAAGTATTTCAGACGTTTCATATTTCTCCCCCGGAGCAGTTTGCATTCTCGATCTTAATACATCATTTGCATATTTATCGACGAACTTTTCCACCATTTTTCAATTTCCGTGTCTCGAGATCATCTGTTGCCGGCGGAAGAGGCGAGTCACGCTTCCCCAGCTATCACCTTTCTCCCCCTTATGTCGTTCACTGCCTTTCGGCTTTATTATTGCCCCTTGTCGTAGATAATATTTACCGCCATACATTCGCCCGCGTTCAAGATTAATGGCCTTTAACAAAGAGGTTTCTATCCACGGGTTTTCCCATTCTCTTCTTTAAACGGACCCCTTTGCAAATTTCGCGGAACGAAAGGGCTTCGTAATTATCGTCGATCCTCCGGTCTTAATTTTGCTTAAAAAGCTATTTACGAAGGAGAAAAGCCGGTTAAAGCTACTTCCGGACGAAATAGTTAACAATTGCGTTATATTTTTAGCAATTCCAGTTTCACGGAGAAGTCTACCGTTTTCTACCGTTTATTTTTATTCACGGGGTATGTTAGAATGGAGGTTCTGAAGTTGTCGCGTAAGATAGACAAAAATGCGACCTGAAAGAGTGATTGTTAACGAGAAAATTATAATGTGACATTTTTTCATGTGTGACATTTCATCTTTGAATCAATCGATAAAATATCTTCCATTTTCAGAAGATTTTATACACCTTTAACCGTTTGCACTCGAGTGGTGAGTGAGGAGCGACACTGTTGTCTGCCACTTAGTAAGAAATTGAGTTTACCGGACAATAGGTCTCGAATCAATCGATAAAATATCTTCCATTTTCAGAAGATTTTATACACCTTTAACCGTTTGCACTCGAGTGGCGAGTGAGGAGCGACACTGTTGTCTGCCACTTAGTAAGAAATTGAGTTTACCGGACAATAGGTCTTCTCATAAATGTCTAAGCAGCGAAATGGTTTGAAAGAAGCAATCTTTAACGCACTGCTGCAAGGTCTTGTACAATATAAAAATACGTTAAACATAGGAATGAATCTGACTTGGAATTTATTCTTCGAGTGCAAAGGGTTCAGAGGTGAGCTTCGACTGATTTAAAATCTTAACTAAATTACTAAAACCTTTTAAAACACTCTAACGTGCCAAATTACTGATAACCAATTCTCATCTCTCATTTCACCCAACAATCGGATTACTCTCACTCTCCGATATTACTCGGTCGGTAACGAAAGGCCGTATCTCACCGGGCCATTTCTGCTGTCATTACCGATACGCTTCTCACTTCCATCGATTACTTCGATATTTTCAATGTGTCGCGCAAATCGAAAACAGGCGCCTTGATTAATTACTTTTAATCGGTCCCCGCGCCGTCCATCGTAGAGATACGCCCGGGAAATTTCGCGTTACATTCTTTCTCCCCGAACATTGGCCAATGTTGTCCAAGTATTCATATAACGTTTACCGTGTCGACAGGTTGTCGCACGCACTGCGAAACGGCGCATCGAATGATGAATTGCACAAGTACAGATAGATAAACGTTTTACGCGATGTTCAATCAGGCGACGATCCCCTAGGTGAACAGCACACGCCGGTAACATTTGCTATCGGTTCTGATGTTTAATAGTTGATTAAACGAATGATCAACGGACAGATCAAATGATAATGGTGCATTATTGAAGGTAATCAAGTTGCATTATTGAGTGTCCGGTAAAACACGTTCAACAGCATGCATGTTTTAAGAGGGGACCTGGTTGTATACAGCGACATACTTGGCATGGTATCGATCATTAACTCGTTTCGGGCGAGATTCGCGAGAATGAAAAATTCCAACCGATTACACGCGAGCGCGGACATTTTTGTTACAAATTATAGCGATTAAACGGTTTTATCCGTCGTGCTTCAGTTCGTCCTTCGATTGAATTATTCATTGGTTTTTTTCTTATTTTTGGCAAATGTACAGTGTACGATTCGTGAGTTTGGAGGAATGATTTGAATGAATGAAATACCTGTCGAATATTTCTTTGAAACCAAAGTTTCATTGATATCGGTGATTATCACCTCGAGATATTCCCTTTTGAGTTTATTTTCCTTGTGATACAACTATCGTCGGCGGTGGTTGAAGCGTAACTGAATTAGCGTGGCGATGTTTAACCCTTTAATAGTCTAGTTATGAATTACGTCGTGTGTGATTATTTTTAAAGCAGAATGTACACAACCCTACGTCACAGTTCCGATAACAATATGTCGTCCCTTTCTAACTTTCTTCCTAAAAGTCTCTCTTGAGTTAAACTGTTCCTTGCTTAACGCACTGCCCGAGTCTCACTCGGGAAAAACTGTCCAAGGGTCAACAATGCGTGCATTTTTCGGTCATTTTTATTCGTCGATTAATTGAAAATGAAGTATGCATAACTATTGGTTGTGATTTAGCAACAGCCAGGATAACGAAATTTAAAGAAGAATGCAAGAGCCTAGCTTTTTCTCAAATAACTTGTCCATGTCCCTTTTGCCTTGGACACAAGTTCCATCTATTGTTTCCCAAAGCTAAATGTTAGAAAATACAATTTCGAGGTAACAGGATTTCGTCTTTTCACCGAAGAAACAATATTTTTTCCAAACCTACAACAAACAGCATAAAAAAACCTAGCTTTCTCGACGGATACTCTTTGAATCCTGTTCGGTGTGTGTGTGTGTGGTTTAGATCAACGTTTTGCGGAGTGGCACAAAGTGAAACAAAGTCGCGTCTTGGGCTGGATCAACAAAAAGGTGCGAGTTTGGTATCTCTGGTTGTACGGTTTAAAAGCAGCCACTCGACTGGACCTTAGGTTCTTAAATGCACTCTATACGAAGTACAAAAGCGTATATCGTGAGTCGATACGGTTCATATTGTCCTGGCCCCTTGTCATTCCGCAGAATATCTTTTGATACCAGTGGGAAACGAACAAATGTTCCCGAAGAACGGCTCAATGCACGTATGCCGGCGGATACTTCCTTCTTTTACGGCTCGTATGGATGACATAAACGACGACCATCTATCATCCTACGGTTAAGTTACGTCTCTCCTTGTGGAAGCTCTTCGAAGCGGAGGAATCAATATCTTGCCGTGTGTGCTCGGGATGGTCTTTTTCTAAGTACTGCTAACTTGTACGGAATCGAAATAAAAGAACTTGTTCAAGTAATGTGATAGATTTAGAGGCGTTGATCATTTTCAAGGAGTATTCCGACGAATTCTGCTGATTTCAGAGACAATTGAAAGAAATTATTAACCCTTTCGCTGCGGCAGATTTGATGCTACGGTTATTAACGTCGGTTGACGCACATATGCGTCATTCAGGTATTCACTTGGATTCCGAACGACGCGAAATACGTCATTGAGATTTTCACATATCTGTCTGAAAGTAAATTTATAAAACGCTGTAAATGATTGAATTTCTTTTCAGAAATGCCGTGACAGATGTTTCACGAATTCTAATAATTGTATACGTTTTACGAAAAAGTAATTTACCACATTCTTGAAAATTTCTTTGAAACATAATAATTAGTTGAAAAGTGACGATTGAAAGAAAAGTCGCGAAATCACCCCGTACACATGTTAAGCGCTGCTCTAAGAGCCCCGTTGCCAATGTGTTAAGGTGGAGGTGCAGCAAAAGGCTCCGACGACGTAGCGCGAGCAAAATTTTCAAATGCCTATAGGCGCTAATAGCAGCGAAAGGGTTAAAGCGGGTTTTATTTAGCAAAATTTATATTCGCGAAGTATTCGTGAAATTTAAACAATTTAAGCGATTTATTGGAAGAAGAAAAGTTTGGAAATATCGTGAAAGATTTTCAGTTTGTTGGTAGAGATGGTAGAAGAGGAGGACGTGAAATAATGACACAGTTTAAATACGTTTCGCCAACTATTGATTTCCTATTTTCGTCAGACGCAAATTGCCTTGGACAGACATTTTTTATTCGTGATTACGCGAAAGCATTCTGTTCTTAAAGTTGCCAGCATCGTTCGATCAATTCGGTCGTTTGTTCGAAACTTGTCTGTCCACTGTATCGTCCTTAGGGGTTGCTACCATTTTACGATAAATCGCGACAATCTTTCACTCTGCCGCCTGGAACAAATGGCTGGTATAACCCAGTCCATATATTTTCGAGGTCAGTCACAAAACTGCTCATTTCCAACTCACGGACTGTAACTCAATTCGGACATAACTGACTGCTCGAACTTCATTGTCGTCGCAATTGAAAATTCCCGGCTTATTTCGCGGAAGAGGAAAATCGGGGAAAGTTTCATTTCGGTAAATTACCATTTGCCACACCGTATTACTGAATTCTAAAAATACTTCCAATTTATTTCAGTATTCTTGCATTTATATATTGAACTGTAAATTTTTTTTTAGAATAATAAGAAGTTTCCCCAATATCCTCAATTTTTTAAACAAATAAATTATTCTGAAACGAAGACACTGTAAAAGCAGCGTTCAAAGAATTTCTGAATTAATAAACTAACGATTCTTATATATTTGGGATAATGAATCGCGTAGAAGTTATTAGGTGATCTCATAAGTTCGTGCCGAAAGCGAAAAATATTTGAACGAAAATCCAAAGAAATTCCATAGCGACAACGTAATGATCTTACCAAAAAAATAGTAAAAGGGTTCTGGAATAAGAAGGCGCTTAATTTTTTAAATCAAATTTAAAGGTTCTTTAGAACCTAATATTTGATTTCAGAAGAAACACAGTATACCTAAATTTCCATTCCAAAAACACATTTCATATGTGTCATCCTAAAAAAAATTTCTCTACCCCTTTGCACAGATCTAACCCCTTAATTTCACGAACTAACGAGAAATAATTCTTCTACCCAGTGCCAAAGATAAAAAAAAAAAAATATGAGAATGCAATTAAGTTAGCATTCAACTTCAATTTGAATGCGAAAAGGACAATTTGCGGCACAGGCGTCGGCGTTTCTGACATCAAGGGCGATAAATTTCCGCGGCATTGATAATGTCAGGCGGGATTCAGTTACGCGAATGAGAAAAGATTAACCGATGGAAACCGTGAAACTCCGCGTATATACCACGGCAAAGTATTGAGTGTTTTTTTTTCCCCGCTTCTGCCAGCCTGTCGCTGGTCCTCCGGACAACAGGCAGCGGACAAGGACGCGCGCGCGTGCAACAGGGGCGGAGAACAAGTAGCGAGGGGCAAAGGGGGCAAAAGAGGGCCGCCTCGTTCACTGGAATACGCACATAGAGGTGTGAGCGGAGTTTGGGGTGGGCCCAGGGTGTCGGCACCAGCTGTGAAATGTTTATGAAGGCCCGATTAATTTATCACACTCACACAGAGCGGTGCATGCGCGCTGACTTTATCATCGGTGTCTCGCGCGCCTACCGGACAGCCTGGCGAACGTTCGCCAATCGATACCGTAATGCACGGGATCAAGCCTCAACACTGAACACGTACTTTTATTCTCCGGACTAATTAATCCTAGGCGCAGTTTTCTCGAAATTGCAACTTTCCTTATACAATATTTTGTTGAATACCGACGTTCTCTTCTTTATAATTAAGATTTTGGCGATAACACTATTTACTTCTTTTACAAGCTCAAATTTAGATAGTATTAAAGAAAAATTCTTTTTTGAAAGCAGGTGAAATGCCACCCCAGGTAACTTTTTCTTTTTGCGTGTTTAACCCTTCGACGGTTTATTCAAAATTCAAAGCGTCAAATATTTAACTGTTCAACTGAATGACTCTTAGGAAGAAAGTTGAAAATGATCATACCGGACGTAATTATTAAAAAAATACGCGTGAAATATCAATTCTTCTTACCGCTATTCGTAATTTTATTAGACTGTCAAAGGGTCAAGCAAAGTACATGGGAGAATTGATCTGTTTCATAACTTACACGTGCACAACTGATCCTCCAAAAAGTGCAATTTTCTTTCACTATTTTTTCCCACATTGCGCTGTCATTTCTATTCTATGACAAAAATATATGTCGCAGCACTATAAATAAATAGGAAGCTTATTTCTACACACCTAGGAAATAATTAAAGAAAAAAATAAAATTGATCGTCTTTGCCACATCAACTTGAGAAAAATACGAGCGTTAAAGGGTCAAGACAAAATTCGCAAGGTGTGAAATTTCAGCTACGGTAGCTTTTAAGGTGTGCAACTAAAATTTTACACAAAGTAACAAGTCTACATGAATAAGTGAAATCTATGGAAGTGGACAGGACGAAACCGAACCGATCTCAGAGGCAATATTCCGAAGGACAAGAGAGAGAGAGTGAGTGAGAGAGAGGAGTAAATAAAACATTAATATCTAGTACCCATTCGGTTGAATAGAAAACAGTACTACATGCAGTGCACGAATGAAATGTAATTCTCTTTTTGCGAGGCGAATGCAAAACACAGCACTTAGAAAGATTAAGCTCCATCCCATTTTTATTGCCCTACTTACAAAGACCGTCCAAGTCGTTTTGTAGATAAACTGCTAATAGGAGCTCCTATTCCTAAGGGTATATATTTTTCGATCGTCGGTATATAAGGTCGAGTCATCGTCGATTTCACGTTGTATATAGCCGCGGAAATTCACTTTAACCGGACATTTTCTCACGAATCACAAGAGCACAAACTGCACCAATCCTGAGCGTGTATCATTGTACACCGTCGAATGGAAACAACGGCGCGCACACAAACGCCCGTTCGGCTATGATCGTGGAAAAAGAAAAAAAAAAAAATGAAAAAAGCTCGATCGTGGTTGTGTTGTTGCGGGCCGCGAAAGGAGAATTCCAGGACAGAACGATTCCCGGCGAGCAATATCGTTTGTAATAAAAGATGCCTTTGGTCAGCCACTTCTGGCTTATTGCGAGCGGCCCGGGAAATATGGATGAGCTTTATTGAACGCCTGTATAGTCGATGCGGATCGTAATACGTATTCAATTATGAATTGGACGGCCGGTGACTGTCGCGAGTCGTTACGATCGTCAGACGATCATCGGTATCGTAGAAGTTACAAAGCTGGAAGGGTAAATTCGCGAAGCTAACGGGCATAGTTGTTTCAGTTTTGCGATATTCCAGTTTTCGCTTGTGCTTCTCGGTTGGCTGATTTTCGATCTTCGCTTTTTGGACCGCTTCCAAGCATTCGCTAATTGTATGCAATTATTGGGATACTCTGCTTGAAAAATAGAAGAATTAAACGACAAAATGTTTCGAAATTTCTGAGAAACTTGACGAAGTATTTATCGCCGATAACTAAAATAAAAATGATTTTCCTGTCGTGTATATAACGCAGAACAGATTCGAGGGCGAATGAGCTTATTAAAAAGAGTGCTCTATCTCACTATGAGAAACGAAGCAACGAAACTCCATTTACTTAATGAAACACGGCCAATGATCGAGGAATAAAAATGATCGAACAGTAATTTCCAGGAAGTTCGAACAATTTGATGAACTTACCATGGCTTAGAGAATGGATGCAGCGATTGGAAGAAAACGATGACGGTAATTAGTCCGCTGTAAGTCTACCGGTGACTCGCAAACATTGCGGCCCTCGAGGTTCTTTAGCGACGCTGACCAGCTGGTTTGGATTAATTCCGTTTTCCTTGGCTGTCGAAAGGTGGAGAAAGAGGAGAATGGGGAGAGAAAACGACGGAGAAGGACGAAGTGGAGAGCGATGAAAGGAGAGAGAGAGAGAGAGAGAGAGGGAGATTATGGTTGGAAACGAAGAACTTTGTCGTTCAAAGTAGAGACGAAAGTTGGGGTAAAACTGGGTCGTAATTCTTGTGGGTAGTCTGCAAAGGCAGGGAAGAAATCAGACGAGTTGGCCACGAAAGAACCAACGATGATAGAAACTTGACTTTTAGACGCCTTCCGCGTAACGACTCGCTAACTATTTCTTGCCCTTAACGATTTCTTCTGTGCTTAAGCGATCAACTCGAAGTTGCAGAAACGGGAAGAGGATAATTTTGTTACCATCGATTGGGAAAATATTTGTGCTTTTGGAAATTTCGTTTCGTGTATTACTGAGGGTTCGATGAAAGAAGTACTGATAAATGTTAGGGCGATTCGTTAATTGACGCATTAACAAGAGAGAGTTAAAAATTAGCAGAAGCTCGACAATTTATTAAGTATAATATTTTTTTAATTTACGAATACATTGAAAGATAATGCTAGTAATGTTTTTTGATACATGTGCCAAAACATTTACCGCGAATTATGGAAAACCTGAATCGTCGTCTACTATCACCAACTCTTGCAAAATGAAAGTTCAAATGGTTGAAAAATAAAAGTCGTCAATTCACGTCTGTAATGTGTTAATTTATCGTACTTTTGTATTTTTGTGCCACATAGGTGATTCCACAGTATTGCGATATAAGTCCATGCTTTTGTTTCCTTTGGACAATTTTTAATAAAGACTAACTGAGATTTATTTATCAATAATTTTATTCAATTGCGAAGAAAGCATTGTATTTCACCTGGTTAAAATTAAGTTACACTGATTTACGTTTAACAAGGAGAATGTAAACTGTTCTGGAAGCTGAAATTCGTCTACTATTTATCTTTCACGCTAACATTCGGTGCTAGCCTCAAGAACACAAGGGCTCGAGTTAAGGAATTTTGCGATTACGTCATTATGTTAGAATACAATGTGCCCATTTACAACGAGATGCCTTCGAAGCGGTGTAAATTTGTGATTCCATGGGTATAGTTTCAGCCTGTACGCTCTCGCGTATCGAAATATAATTTTAGAGATGTTGAATTCAGTTTGCTGGCTTCCGGGAACTCAGCTGGTGAGTATTGATTCAAATTATGCGGTCAGGTTCTGTGATTAATTACAAGTATTGTACGTCATCGTGGAATTACATTTCGATACATCGAAGGTTAATTGTAAATTAACAGTGAAATATCAAAGATAAATGTCGAATCACATTTGGTTCGTTCCCTTCAAATTTGGACATTCTCTTGGAAAACTTGGTCTGCAGGGATTAAATATGATAAATTATTGCTAGACTCGTGCATATTATTAGAGAATGATTTCAGAAACTGGGTTACAGCTTTTTGTTAAGCAATCTACAGAAATTACGGCGGAGATGCAAATTTTTTCAAGTGTAGGAATAATGCAAATGTAGCGTAGATTCTTTTGTTTTTAGTCTCGCATGGAAACATGCATCTTGCGTTTATTGTCTTTTTTCTCGTTGAATCACGCAGAAGAGCAAATCTATGTAGAGTTTATACAGCGTTTCACATTTCACACGACCAATTCAATTTCTTATGCTTTCAAACGAAGCATTATCACGTTTGAAATATTATTTTCAACGCATATGTTTATATTTCCCAGGTTTCATTATAATGTATTTGAATTGTTAAACACTGCACGTTTAAATACTGCAGCTTTGTTTTAAAATGATTGCCATGATTACACAGCAGTAGGATATAATGAACGAGCATGATGACAGTGACTCGTTAATTACGATTAATTATTCAATCGGTTCAAAGTAATTTTACTTTGTCGTTGCGATTTTTCAATATTTTTCTCGACAGAAGCGATTTTTCCGCTCTGCAAAATTTCCATTCCCGCAATAGTACAGAATCCATTTTCGTCTTAAAAATTCTACAAGATAAATTGACAAAGAAGTGCTAACTTTAAGTAATTTCGATTTAACTGGAAATTATTGGATTTTGACACTTGACGGATAACATATACCTCGCTATATAACACGAAAAATGTTATTTAACGTAATGTTACACAAAATTTTCTTTCTCTTTTTCTAACAAGCTTGATAACTTCGCTTCGAGACTCGGTTATTCCACGTTAGGTTCAAATTCACAATACCGCGTGCAACGAAGTAAAAGATATTAAAAAACGGAACACATAGAAACAGTTTTTCTTAAATCTTATCAAACACCCTAACTCCTCTCTCCCATCAGATTCAATTTCTCCTTCTCTCCTCTCCGAATCCTTCTTCACTGTCAAACCGAACTACATCGCCGGTTCCACATTTCGGAACCACCCTTCCGATTCAAAGCCCCCCTCTTTCCACCGCCCGGTATACCTGGCACACAAGTTCTTTTCAACATCAATTTTCAGTCGCAGCGTCGACGGTAGACAATCCAA
The DNA here is from genome assembly GCF_001263275.1 of Habropoda laboriosa. Classification (NCBI taxonomy): domain Eukaryota; kingdom Metazoa; phylum Arthropoda; class Insecta; order Hymenoptera; family Apidae; genus Habropoda; species Habropoda laboriosa. Next base: position 3,768,511 of record NW_017100242.1, read on the forward strand.
TGATGCTTTAGACAGTCCCCCGCGATAATTGCATCATTTCGGGCCGGCAAATGCGATAAGTAACGCACTTTTCGCGCAACACGGTGAGGTCTCCGGGCCGGAGAACCGGTAACGAAGTTTTCCACGGTTGCTTAAAGCGCAGAAGGGACGAGATCGCGAGAGGGGTGGAAGGGTCGGGCGTGCGCATCTGCCGCAGACTTCGTTATCAAATCATTCCGCTGACATCCGTAGACGCTCTCCGGCAAATAATTCGGGGTCCCTGTGTCTTCTTCTCGTTGGTCCCGTTTCTTCCTCACCCTCTCACTCCCTGTCTCTCCCCGTCTCTCCCCGTCTCTCCTCGTCTCTCCCCATCTCTCCCTGTTTCTCCTTGTCTCTCCCCGTCTCTCCCTGTTTCTCCCCGTCTCTCCCCGTCTCTCTGTCTCTCCCCGTCTCTCCTCGTCTCTCCCCGTCTCTCCCTGTTTCTTCTTGTCTCTCCCCGTCTCTCCCTGTCTCTCCCCGTCTCTCCTCGTCTCTCCCCGTCTCTCCCTGTTTCTCCTTGTCTCTCCCCGTCTCTCCCTGTTTCTCCCCGTCTCTCCCCGTCTCTTCTTGTCTCTTCTTGTCTCTCCCTGTCTCTCCCTGTCTCTCTCTTTCTCTATTTCTCTGTTTCTCTCTCTCTTTCACTCTCCCACTCTTTCTCTTTCTCTCTCTTTCTCTTCTAGCTCTTTATTCCCAGTCCTCCAGCCTTGTCTCGACCCTATCTGCTGTTCTAGCGCGTCCTCACGACAATCTCGCGACATCAAGATTGGTGGTCCGCGCAGCTGCTCGACGACGACGACGACGACGAAACCGGCGGCCCTTTCATGATATTCTGGCGGGCAAGTTTCTTAAGTACTGCACGCGAACCCTTACAAGGGTTCTCTCTCTCTCTCTCTCTCTCTCTCTCGGTGCTTTTAGAAGATTAATTTGTACACTACCGTTTTGGCTCGAGCGGAAGAACGATAAGAATGTACGTGATCGAATTGAGAGCCTCGCTCTGAGAGGGAAGTTTCTGAGGTGTATTTAACGAGGTCTAAGAAATCTACGTCTTGAATTTTATTGTTCGTTTCTTTCTTTTTTCTCACTTTTGGATATTTCTCGAACGATAACACGGTTTCAGTGCGTTTATATGATGTATAAGCGAGACAAGTTGGTCGCGAAGAGGTGGTATCAGGATTGTTTGCACAAGCATGACGGTGTTTTATGCGTAGCGGTTCTTGAAGACGCGATGGGAGGATTTACACTGTTTGAGAAGGTAAGTGGTGAAAAACTAGTTTCTTCCATGTTTTGTCGTTTCATGAACACGAAAATTGAGCGAATGCTACGGTTTAAATTTTGATCTTTTAAACTTTATCTGCCTCTTTATTGTGAACTAGAGAACTAGAGTTATTATCAGAAAATGTATCGTGTCTGTCCTTTATAGCATAAATTTGATTAAATTGAATTGCTATGTTAACGTAATTTTGTTATTAGTTTTCGTAAAAAGTTTGGGGATTTCATCGATCATTTGTTCAAACTGAAATACAATTTACGATACTTGTATCAATTGATTCAACGAATGAAATGAAATTTTATAGTAGCTAACTTAATACTGAAACTGTGAATCCATAGAATACTTCGTAGAAGACACGAATTCTCTACTATTTCTCGTACAGTCGAACTTTCTTCCTATTCGTTGATAGCAATCCCCAGAGATGCCTTCTAGACGCAGGATTTGGAACAAGTGTTTCTCGGATGACATTTTATTGTTTGCGAAATGATAGGGGACGGATTTCCATGGATTTTGGGTCGCTTTAAGTTGCCGTATAAAGGATACCTCGGAGACTAGTAACGCGAACCGATTCTACGCCAACCTCTTTCCTGGCACCCTAAAATGGCTTAAGTTACAACGATTCAACAAAAGCGACCGTCCCAATGCGACCTGTTCGCCAACTATATTCCTAACGATGATTGCACCGTCTTTGGACACTATACTATCGACGGAACCTGTGAAACCGCTGTTGCAGTTCCCAGAGAGTATGTAAAATTAGGTTTGCTGAAATACCGGAGGCAATTTTGTCAAAAGATAATTATAAAATTTCCCTTTGACGAAAATTGCGAGAATGCTCACGTTGAAATTAACTATTAAAAATACAAAAAAGGAAATTAATTTTCGGCGTTGAGATTATGCGAAAATTAACCTTACGAAATTTACATCATTAATGTTTACAATTACAGTGTCAAAAATGATATAGAAATACATTTGCACAATATTTTATTTAGAAAATGAGCACAAGTTCTTTTTCTCGTCGAGTTCGAGGACTCTGAAGATTGCACTAAAGATTCATTCTGCATCTCGATCAATCTACAAGTTTCAATAAATATTTACGATTCTATGAAATTCCATTCGTAATCTACAAGAACCGATGCAAGTTGTTCCTTATTCGCGAACGAGTTGAATTGCATTGCTCGTGGGATAATGAATGTTTTCAATTAGATTGGTTTCAGTGCTTGGAAGTTTTGCAAGTAGATTTCCAAGCAGCTTCGCTCGTTTCAAATTCAAATAATTCTACAATACTCCCGAAAAACTCTCTGATCCGTGAAATTCAGCTGCGCCTGTTATAAATTGCAGCAAATTCAGTTAAACACGATTAAATTTATAAACGTGGAATAAATATCTCTTTTTCAACGCTTTCCCCTGTTAAATGTTTCGTAAATACATTCGCTGACAGATGTGAACGATACTAACTGTCGTAAAAAGCAATATATCCCGTTTGATTTTTATGAATCCCCGTTTCACTTCAAATTAAAATTGATACTCCGATCCTACCGGAATATTCCGAATTAAAGATTCACCTCAAATCATTTTCAAAGCACAAAACATCCCAGAAGTACCAAAGTATTACGTGAAATTTTTCGTACTGTAGGCGAGTCCGGGATGGAGAGAGGTTTGGCGGAATCAGCTGATAAAGGCGAGAGACGAGACAGTTTTATTTTCTAACAAATAATTAATAATTTATTCTACACGGACACGAGTCCTATTTTCAACAACGCTCCTTCAATATACTTTTCTCACGCAAAGTTCGTTT